>NC_041391.1:504011607-504041893 GCF_002162155.2 Triticum dicoccoides
CGAGTGGGCGGCTGCGGTGGCGGACGCTGTCCGGCCGGGGCGGACACGTCCGTCGGTGGAGATCTCAGTTTTTTTTTAAACTAGGGTTTCGGACGGGGAAGGAGAGATCCGAATGGAGGGGGTATAAATTGGCATAAGTGGAGCTAGGAGAGTCCAAATGAGGTGCGGTTTTCGCCCACACGATCGTGATCGAACGCTCTAGGACATGGAGCAGAGTTTGGTGAGTTTTGGGCCAAATTTGGGGGGTGTTGGGCTGCAACACACACGAGGCCTTTTCGGTCCCTCGATTAACCGTTGGAGTATCAAACGAAGTCCAAATGATACGAAACTTGACAGGCGGTCTACCGGTAGTAAACCAAGGCCGCTTGACAAGTCTCGGTCCAATCCGGAAATGTTTAATCCCCACACAAGAAAGAAAGCTAGAAATGGCCACCGGAGGAGAACGAAGCGCCGGAATGCAAAACGGACAACGGGGAAAATGCTCGAATGCATGAGATGAACATGTATGCAAATGCAATGCACGAGATGACATGGTATGAGATGCATGAAAACGAAAACAACACACGGAGACAAAGACCCGAAACCGAGAAATAAATATAACTTGACACCGGAAACGGCAAGAGTTGGAGTACAAATGGGGAAAGTTACATCTGGGGCGTTACACGTGAGACACCCCGACACCCTGAGAGAGATTGTGAGCATGTGTGAAAGAGAAATGCCGATGCATATAAAGTGTGTGCACGTATGCGTTAGATAGAGAGATATATAACGCGTTTGTGAGAACGGGGCGAGGCATAGTGCATCTACGTGTAAAAGGCGGTTCTACGCATTAAATTAAAATATAAATGGCATTGTTATATTTGGATGAGATCATGAATTTTGCAAATTTGCGTATGGACGAAAATCGGTCTATCAGACACCCATACTCTATTGAATTCTAGCATGTGCATGTGTTTATTTCATATTATCGATCCATAGAGTGAGAGCGGTTTGAAATACAGGCAATGGATGCTTTTGCACTTCATATCGGCCCGATGTCCAAAGGTCTAAACCGGGGTAGGTTTGTAACTTCACCAAGACGCCAGTCTCAACCGCCTCTGAGAAGCATTCATATGTCGTGGGCGCCTAAACACCCATTTGCTCGGCCGAAATCTATCCCGCCCACATTTGGGACACCTGACATGACTGTCCTACCCCAACCCGCAATATGTCCGAAATTTTAGATGGGGGCAAAGTTTGTAACTTTCCCCAAATTTCAAACAAGCGCGTCTCAAACCGAAACATTGTTCCCCCTTAGTTCCCCGCCTCCCTCTGTTTCCCCATTCATACTCCATGGGCGCGAAAACGCCCTCTCCACCAGCCGCGAAACCCCAGCCTCCTCCGTCCTTCACCCCATAGCGGCCAATCCACCGCTGCCCTCCTCCATCAAGCCGGAGCCGGTACCCCGACGTCGTCGTCCAACGCAACCGCAACCGCAACACCCTCAAGGACTTAGTAGTTGAAGCCGAGGCAGAGCTGCCTCCACGACACTGACACCGACGTGCGCCGTACCAGAACCTCTACGACCATGCCGTCCTGTGCCTCACTGCTGCGGCTCCACTATCGCAACCGTCCACCGCACCGGAGCTGTTCCTGCTACACCGTCGTTCTCCGCCTTGGATCTGCTTCCCCGCTGCCGACAGACAGCCACCACACCACACTCAACAACTTGGCCATGGGTTCGTCCAAGGCTGCACCGTCCTCCACAACTTCTGGTTTCCGGCGAACAACAAGATCGTCGAAAAAACAGAAGGAGGACACAGCACTGCCAGCAGAAATAGGTACTCCTCTTCCCTTATTCGTGCAAATCTTATGTCTCCGCTCACACCGTATTCATCTTACGAAATAAACTAGTTGAGCGCTTTTTACTGCATCTTCTTCGTGATACTAAATGCACAAGGTTTCCTCCCTTTTACTATTTCACCTTTGCTAGAGGTCAGTAGCCCGCCTGGATTTCAATTCAGGGTCAGTCGAACCGCAATTAAAAGAAGCAGCACCCGCTTAGGCGCGCAGAGCACCTAGTCTGCCTGTTCCCCAGGGAAGCGGCGCATCAGTGTCTATCATAGGGGTGTGGGTGCAGGAGCTGCTTGCGCCCGATCTGGAGGTTGGCGGGGCTTGAATGGATGGGGGGCGGTGCCAAGCACGACGGTGCGGTGAGGTCGAGGGGAGGGTGCAGGTAGGGGAGGAATACTGGGCCGATGGTCGCTGGCGTTTCGAGGAAGATCGTCAACACTGACTTGCTAGAGGTAGATGAAGGCGATCTGCCCATTCTTTGTACATATGACGGTGCAGAAAAAATGGACTGGCCTATTTGCTTTTAGTCGACTGTTATTTTCATAGAATCCTGTAGTAATTGAGTGTGCCATGCATGTTGTAGAGCTATCATATGTCTCCCGTCATTTATTTCTCACCTACCTACTATGTGCTACCTTTACACTATACTAATTGTGCACACACTTCACCCATACTCACACTATTGTTTTTTTATGCATGGGTATTTCAGACTCTGACACAGTGTTGATGAATGCAGAAAACAAAAGACAGAAGTCACTCTAGTGTAATCCGAAGATAAGCACTAAGCGTTTCAGCGCTCTAATGGGTGCAGTATCAGCAGTTGGAGACAGTAAACATAGCTCTGCAGTTGATGATCTCAATTGCCACACACAACCATCCCAGGTGCTTTCTTTAACTTCGCGCTGTCAAATGTGGTTGCATGTTGCATATGGTGTCTAGCTTGTATTGCTTCCAATTTGGTTAAATTGCATCTGCTTACTTTACACATTATACCTTTGATAATGACATGCCTTCCTATTTTTGATACATACTACATATGTCTATTAACCATGTTCATACATCAAACTAATGCTCTTTTGTATCCCTCGTCAATCACTTATGATGAGACAGTCACCCGGGTGGGTTACTGTGAGACGCCCTACTCGTTTAAAGAGTGTAGTGTCATCCTCCCCACATGATTCTTGATGTCTACTACACAACCTTCTTCTTGTAGACGTTGTTGGGCCTGCAAGTGCACAGGTTTGTAGGACAGTAGCAAATTTCCCTCAAGTGGATGACCTAAGGTTTATCAATCCATAGGAGGCGTAGGATGAAGATGGTCTCTCTCACACAACCCTGCAACCAAATAACATAGAGTCTCTTGTGTCCCCAACACACCCAATACAATGGTAAATTGTATAGGTGCACTAGTTCGGCGAAGAGATGGTGATACAAGTGCAAAATAGATAGTAGATAAAGGTAATTGTAATCTGAAATTATAAAAACAGCAAGGTAGCAAGCGATAAAAGTGAGCGTAAACGGTATTGCAATGATAGGAAACAAGGCCTAGGGTTCATACTTTCACTAGTGCAAGTTCTCTCAACAATAATAACATAGATAGATCATATAACAAGCCCTCAACATGCAACAAAGAGTCACTCCAAAGCCACTAAGGGCGGAGAACAAACAAAGAGATTATGGTAGGGTACGAAACCACCTCAAAGTTATTCTTTCGGATCAATCTATTCAATAGTTCGTACTAGAATAACACCTTAAGACACAAATCAACCAAAACCCTAATGTCACCTAGATACTCCATTGTCACCTCAAGTATCCGTGGGCATGATTATACGATATGCATCACACAATCTCAGATTCATCTATTCAAGCAACACAAAGTACTTCAAAGATTGCCCCAAAGTTTCTACCGGAGAGTCAAGAACGTGTGCCAACCCCTATGCATAGGTTCATGGGCGGAACCCGCAAGTTGGTCACCAAAACATACATCAAGAGGCACATGATATCCCATTGTCACCACAGATAAGCACGGCAAGACATACATCAAGTGTTCTCATAAAAGACTCAATCCAATAAGATAAGATAACTTCAAAGGGGAAAACTCAATTCATCACAAGAGAGTAGAGGGGAAGAAACATCATAAGATCCAACTACAATAGAAAAGCTCAGGATACATCAAGATCGTGCCATAGAGGGAACACGAGAGAGAACACGAGAGAGAGAGAGAGAGAGAGATCTAACACATAGCTACTGGTACATACCCTCAGCCCCGAGGGTGAACTACTCCCTCCTCGTCATGGATAGCACCGGGATGATGAAGATGGCCACCGGCGAAGGATCCCCCCTCCGGCAGGGTGCCGGGAAGGGCTCCCGAGAGGTTTTTGGTGGCTATAGAGTCTTGCGACGGCGGAACTCCCGATCTATATTCTGTTCTGGAAGTTTTAGGGTATGTAGGTATATATGGGTGCAAGGGGTACGTCGATGGAGCTTCGGGGGGCCCACGAGGCAGGGGGTGCGCCCTAGGGGGGTGGGCGCGCCCCCCACCCTCGTGAGCACCTCCCGTATCTTCTGACGTGGAGTCCAAGTCCATCAGGTGGGTTTACTTCCAAAAATAACTTCTCCAGTTGATTTCGTTCCGTTTTGACTCCGTCTGATATTCCTTTTCCTTGAAATACTGAAAGAGGCAATAAAACAACAATATGGGCTGGGCCTCCGGTTAATAGGTTAGTCCCAAAAGTAATATAAAAGTGTATAATAAAGCCCATATAATTCAAAACAGATAATAAAATAGCATGAATGCTTCATAAATTATAGATACGTTGGAGAAGTATCAGCATCCCCAAGCTTAATTCCTACTCGTCCTCGAGTAGGTAAATGATAAAAGAAAGAATTTATGAAGTGTGAATGCTAGCAGGTGCAAAAGTTTGATCAATGATAATTTCAATCACCTTTTCCAGCATTTTTATATGTCATAACAGTAGTTCGTCTCATAAAACTATTCATAATCAAGTAACAAGCTATTCACATGTTAAAGCATAGACCATAAACTTTCTTGAAAACTAGCAAACTTCATTCTTAGTCATCAAACAATTGCAATTCATCCTATTTTCAGGAAGGGTCTATGTCAGAGCTTTGATTTAGCAAACATCACATACTCAAGTATCATATAGTCTTCTACAATTGCTAACACTCACGCAATACTTGTGGTTATGAAGTTTTAATCAGACACATAGAAAGATTGGGGCTTATAATGTTGCCTCCAAACGTATTCACCTTTGGGTGATGTCAACAATAATAGTTCATGCTAACGTACACCCAATTGGATATATATATCAGGATCACCCCAACACAAAGTCCTTGCCAAAGGATAAAATGAAAAAGGGAAAGGTGAAGATCACATTGACTCTTGCATAAAGTAAAAGACATAAAGTAAAAGATAGGGCCTTCGCAGAGGGAAGCGGGGATTTGCAGAGGTGCTAGAGCTCGATTTTGAAATAGAGATAAATAATTTTGAGAGGTATGATCTCATTGTCAACATAACAACCAAGAGTTCCCAATATCTCCCATACTACATACATTATAGGCGGTTCCGAAACAGAACGGTAAAAGTTTTTACTCCCCCTCCACCAACAATCATCAATCCATGGCTTGCCCGAAACAACGGGTGCCTCCAACTAACATCAAACCTGGGGGAGTTCTGTTTGCAATTATTTTGATTGATTTTGATCTTTTTCATCATGGGACTGGGCATCCTGGTTACCGCCACTTTCTCGTGAATGAGGAGCGGAGTCCACTCCTCTTGAGAATAACCCACCTAGCATGGAAGACACTGACATCCCCTAGTTGCTACATGACCAATTCGGGCATACAAAACAGATTATTATTTGAAGGTTTAGAGTTTGGCACATGCAAATTTACTTGGAACGGCAGGTAAATACCGCATATAGGTAGGTATGGTGGACACTCATGGCAAAAACTGGGTTTAAGGATATTGGATGCACAAGCAGTATTCCCGCTTAGTACAGATATTTAGGCTAGCAAGGGGAGAAAGGCAAGCTCAACATATTTGAATGATCCATGACAATATACTTTAACTGAGATGTGAGAAAACATAACCCATTACGTTGTCTTCCTTGTCCAACATCAACTCTTTAGCATGTCATACTTAATGAGTGCTCACAATTATAAAATATGTCTATGATAATATATTTATATGTGAAATCTCTCTTCCTTCAATATTCTTTCATGAATTGTTCAAATGACTAATAAAATGCTTGCTAACCGCCAATAAATTACTACCTCTACTTCTTATATGTGAAGTCATTACTCCACATGGGATAAGCAAATGAAAAATAAATAATTTCATATTTATGACATTCAACTCATTCAACCATTTACTCATAGGATATAAGTGAAGCACACGAGTAAATGAAAAACTACTCCAAAAAGATATAAGTGAAGATCAATGAGTAGCTAAATAATTATGCAACTATGTGAAGACTCTCTCTCATTTAAGAATTTCAGATCTTGGTATTGTATTCAAGCAGCAAGAAAAACAAAATAAAATGACATTGCAAGGATAGCACAACTCATGTGAAGAAGCAAAAACTTAGGTTCAGCCGATACTAACCGATAGTTGTTGAAGAAGAAAGGTGGGATGCCTACCGGGGCATCCCCAAGCATAGATGCTTGAGACTTCTTGAAATATTATCTTGGGGTGCCTTGGGCATCCCCAAGCTTGAGCTTTTATGTCTCCTTAATTCTTCTCATATAATGGTTTCTCTTTTTATCAAAAGCTTCATCCACACCAAACTCAACAAGAACTCGTGAGATAGGTTAGTATAAACCAATGCAAAACCATATCATCTTCTACTGTAACAAATCACTAACATTATTATTCAACATTGAATACTAAATGTCTCTGCATATTTAATACTCCTATCCTCAAATAGAATCATTAAACAATCAAACATATGCAAACAATGCAACCGTAACAGCAATCTGTCAAAACAGTACAGTCTGTAAAGAATGCAAGAGTATCAATACTTCCCTAACTCCAAAAATTATAAGAAAACTACTACGCTGTAAAAGATTTATCAGAGCTCATCATGCAAAAAGATTCAACATTATATCACTCTCTGACTTTTCTAGGGAATTTTTGCAACAGCGGTAAGCTTTCTGTTTTCAAACAGAAACATGTATACTAGCAAAATAAGCATGGCAAAGGCTATCCTTGACTTTTTTATTGAAACTAAAGATGCAAAACATTATTATAACTAACAGAAAGCAAAAACTAGCAAAATAAAATGACGCTCCAAGCAAAACACATATCATGTGGCGAATAAAAATATAGCTCCAAGTAAAGTTACCGATGAACAAAGACAAAAGAGGGGATGCCATCCGGGGCATCCCCAAGCTTAGGCTCTTGGTTGTCCTTGAATATTACCTTGGGGTGCCTTGCGCATCCCCAAGCTTAGGCGCTTGCCACTCCTTATTCCATACTCCATCGAATCTTTACCCAAAACTTGAAAATTTCACAACACAAAACTTAAAACAAAACTCGTAAGCTCCGTTAGTATAAGAAAATAAAACCACCACTTAGGTACTGTATTAACTCATTATAAATTTATATTGGTGTAATAGCTACTGTATTCTAACATCTCTATGGTTCATACTACTCAATACTAGCCATAGATGCATCAAAATAAGCAAACAACACAATGAAAACAGAATCTGTCAAAAACAGAACAGTCTGTAGTAATATGTACCAAACGTATACTTATGTAACCCCAAAAATTCTGAAATAAATTTCTGGACCTGAGGAATTTTTCTATTAATCATCTTCAAAAAGAATCAACCTAAAATCACTCTCCAGTAAAAAATGGCAGCCATTCTCGTGAGCACAAAAGTTTCTGTTTTCTACAGCAAGATCATATAAACTTCACCCAAGTCTTCCCAAAGGTTCTACTTGGCACTTTATTGAAACAAAAGCTATAAAACATGATTAATAAAGTAGCATAATCATGTGGACACACAAAAACAGTAAGGATAAATATTGGGTTGTCTCCCAACAAGCGCTTTTCTTTAATGCCTTTTTAGCTAGGCATGATGATGACAATGATGCTCACATAAAAGATAAGAATTGAAACATAACGGGAGCATCATGAAGCATATGACTAGAACATTTAAGTCTAACCCACTTACTATGCATGGGGATTTTGTGAGCAAACAACTTAGGGGAACAATAATAAACAAGCATAGGGAGGTAAAACAAGCATAACTTCAAGATTTTCAACACATAGAGAGGAAACTTGACATTATTGCAACTCCTACAAGCATATGTTTCTCTCTCATAATAGTTTTCAGTAGCATCATGAATGAACTCAACAATATAACCAGCACCTAAAGCATTATTTTCATGATCTACAAGCATAGAAAATTTACCACTCAACAAAATAACTATCATGTGATTGAAAATTAAGATCAAGATGACATGTTTCATGGTTATCATTATTCTTTAAAGCATATGTGTCATCACAATAATCATCATAGATAGGAGGCATGCTTTCATCATAGTAAATTTGCTCATCAAAGCTTGGGGGACAGAAAATATCATCTCCATCAAACATAGCATCCCCAAGCTTGTGGCTTTGCATATCATTAGCATCATGGATATTCAAGGAATTCATACTAAGAACATTGCAATCATGCTCATCATACAAAGATCTAGTACCAAACATTCTAATGCATTCTTCCTCTAGCACTTGAGCACAATTTTCCTTTCCATCATACTCACGAAAGATATTAAAAAAATGAAGCGTATGATACAAACTCAATTCCATTTTTTTGTAGTTTTCTTTTATAAACTAAACTAGTGATAAAAACAAGAAACAAAAAGATTTGATTGCAAGATCTAAAGATATACCTTCAAGCACTCACCTCCCCGGCAACGGCGCCAGAAAAGAGTTTGGTGTCTACTACACAACCTTCTTCTTGTAGACGTTGTTGGGCCTGCAAGTGCACAGGTTTGTAGGACAGTAGCAAATTTCCCTCAAGTGGATGACCTAAGGTTTATCAATCCGTAGGAGGCGTAGGATGAAGATGGTCTCTCTCAAACAACCCTGCAACCAAATAACAAAGAGTCTCTTGTGTCCCCAACACACCCAATACAATGGTAAATTGTATAGGTGCACTAGTTCGGCGAAGAGATGGTGATACAAGTGCAAAATAGATAGTAGATAAAGGTAATTGTAATCTGAAATTATAAAAACAGCAAGGTAGCAAGCGATAAAAGTGAGCGTAAACGGTATTGTAATGATAGGAAACAAGGCCTAGGGTTCATACTTTTACTAGCGCAAGTTCTCTCAACAATAATAACATAGATAGATCATATAACAAGCCCTCAACATGCAACAAAGAGTCACTCCAAAGCCACTAATAGAGGAGAAAAAACGAAAAGATTATGGTAGGGTATGAAACCACCTCAAAGTTATTCTTTCGGATCAATCTATTCAAGAGTTCGTACTAGAATAACACCTTAAGACACAAATCAACCAAAACCCTAATGTCACCTAGATACTCCATTGTAACCTCAAGTATCCGTGGGCATGATTATACGATATGCATCACACAATCTTAGATTCATCTATTCAACCAACACAAAGTACTTCAAAGAGTGCCCCAAAGTTTCTACTGGAGAGTCAAGAACGTGTGCCAACCCCTATGCATAGGTTCATGGGAGGAACCCGCAAGTTGGTCACCAAAACATACATCAAGAGGCACATGATATCCCACTGTCACCACAGATAAGCACGGTAAGACATACATCAAGTGTTCTCATAAAAGACTCAATCCGATAAGATAAGATAACTTCAAAGGGGAAAACTCAATTCATCACAAGAGAGTAGAGGGGGAGAAACATCATACGATCCAACTACAATAGCAAAGCTCAGGATACATCAAGATCGTGCCATAGAGGAAACACGAGAGAGAAAATGAGAGAGAGAGAGATCAAACACATAGCTACTGGTACATACCCTCATCCCCGAGGGTGAACTACTCCCTCCTCGTCATGGATACCGCCGGGATGATGAAGATGGACACCGGTGGAGGATCCCCCCCCTCCGGCAGGGTGCCGGGAAGGGCTCCCGAGAGGTTTTTTGTGGCTACAGAGGCTTGCGGCGGCGGAACTCCCGATCTATCTTCTGTTCTGGAAGTTTTAGGGTACGTAGGTATATATGGGTGCAAGGGGTACGTCGGTGGAGCTTCGGGGGGCCCACGAGGCAGGGGGCACGCCCTAGGGGGGTGGGCGTGCACCCCACCCTCGTGAGCACCTCCCGTATCTTCTGACGTGGAGTCCAAGTCCATCAGGTGGGTTTCCTTCCAAAAATAACTTCTCCAGTTGATTTCGTTCCATTTTGACCCCGTCTGATATTCCTTTTCCTCGAAATACTAAAACAGGCAATAAAACAACAATATGGGCTGGGCCTCCGGTTAATAGGTTAGTCCCAAAAGTAATATAAAAGTGTATAGTAAAGCCCATAATCCTTAAAAATAGATAATAAAATAGCATGAATGCTTCATAAATTATAGATACATTGGAGACGTATCAATTCTCAAAAAACAGCAAGGCTAAATGAAGATAGTGAATGCAGCTCTCTAGTTGATCACCGCAATTCCCCCACACCACCATCGCAGGTGCTTGCTCTTACTTGGCAGTGTGATATGTGGTTGCATGTTGCATAAGGTGTCTACCTTGTAATGCTTCTAATTAGGGTAAATTGCATCTGCTTAGTTAACACATTATACCTGTGAATATGACATGCCTTCCTGTTTTTGGTACATACTACGTCTTTCTATTAACCATGTTCTTACGTCAAACTACTTTTCTTGTGCATCCCTCATCAATGCTCCTAATTTGTTAAATTGCATCTCCTTAGCTTACACATTATACATGTGAATATGACACGCCTTCCTATTTTTGGTACATACTACATCTGCCTATCAACCATGTTCTTACATCAAACTATTGTTCTTGTGTATCCTGCGTCTATCGCTTATGATGAGACAGTCACGCGTGTGGGTTAATATGAGACGCAATACTCTTATAAAGAATGCAATTTCATCCTCTCCACATGATTCTCAAGAAATAGCAAGCCTAAATGAAGATATTGAACGTTGCTCTGTACCTGAAGACAGCACTTCCCCTACACCACCATCACAGGTGCTTGCTCCAACTTCGCAGTGTGATATGTGGTTGCATGTTGCATACGGTGTCTAGCTTGTAATGCTTCTAATTAGGGTAAATTGCATCTGCTTAGTTTACACACTATACCTGTGAATATGACATGCCTTCCTATTTTTGGTACACACTACATCTATGTGTTAACCTTGTTCTTACATGAAACTACCTCTCTTCTGTATCCTACATCAATCACTTACGATGAGTCACCTTTATTCATTGCATATTGCATATTATTTCTAGCCTGTTACCACGTATTTCTTCTAATTTGGTCAAATACATTTGTTAGGGCACCCTTTTAATTTGGCAGAGTGATATTGGTTTCATCTTTCATATGGTTTCTAGCTTGCATCGACTCTAACAAGTTCAAGCACCTTGTACTTAGTTTACACTTTATACATCGTACATGTCAATATGTCACGCCGTCCTGTTTTTCATACATATTCCATCCTCCTATCATGCGGCTGCCTTACATGAAAGTAGTGTTCGTCAGTATCATGCATCAATAAGTTCTGAAGAGCAAATTTTATTCCTTTTTCTTGTGGGTTTGACTTGACAAGGCAAAATCAAGAAAGAGGAAGGAGAAGAGTAAGGAAGGCGATGATGGTGGTCCTCTGCAGCAACGTAAACGGAGCATCTGTACCGATTCTCCTTGTAGTGATAGTGCATTACATGGTCCAAGTCTCTGCTCCCCTACTCCACCATCCAAGGTGCTTGCTCTAACTTGGTAGTGTGATATCTGGTTGCATGTTGCATATGGTGTCTAGCTCATATTGCTCCTAATTAGTGTAAACTGCATCTTCTTAGCTTACACATGATACATGTGAATATGACACGCTTTCCTGTTTTTGGTACATGATATATCTGTCTATCACACCATGTTCTTACATGAAACTACTCTTCTTGTGTATCCTGCATCAGTCACTTACGATGGGACTATTGGAAATATGCCCTAGAGGCAATAATAAAAGGATTATTATTATATTTCTTTGTTCATGATAGTTGTCTTTTATTCATGCTATAATTGTATTATCCGGAAATCATAATACACGTGTGAATACTTAGACCACAACATGTCCCTAGTGAGCCTCTAGTTGACTAGCTCGTTGATCAACAGATAGTCATGGTTTCGTGACTATGGACATTGGATGTCGTTTATAACGGGATCACATCATTGGGAGAATGATGTGATGGACAAGACCCAATCCTAAGCATAGCATAAGATTGTGTAGTTCGTTTTGCTAGAGCTTTTCCAATGTCAAGTATCTCTTCCTTAGACCATGAGATCGTGTAACTCCCGGATACCGTAGGAGTGCTTTGGGTGTACCAAATGTCACAACGTAACTGGGTGACTATAAAGGTGCACTACAGGTATCTCCGAAAGTGTCTGTTGGGTTGACACGGATCGAGACTAGGATTTGTCACTCCGTATAACGGAGAGGTATCACTAGGCCCACTCAGTAGTGCATCATCATAATGAGCTCATAGTGACCAAGTGTCTGGTCACGGGATCATGCATTACGGTACGAGTAAAGTGACTTGCCGGCAACGAGATTGAACGAGGTATTGGGATACCGACGATCGAATCTCGGGAAAGTAACATACCGTCTGACAAAGGGAATAGTATAAGGGGTTGCTTGAATCCTCGACATCGTGGTTCATCCAATGAGATCATCGAGGAGTATGTGGGAGCCAACATGGGTATCCAGATCCTGCTGTTGGTTATTAACCGGAGAGCCGTCTCGGTCATGTCTGCATGTCTCCCGAACCCGTAGGGTCTACACACTTAAGGTTCGGTGACGCTAGGGTTGTATGAATATATGTATGCAGCAAACCGAATGTTGTTCGGAGTCCCGGATGAGATCCCGGACGTCACGAGGAGTTCCGGAATGGTCCGGAGGTAAAGAATTATATATAGGAAGTGTTGTTTCGGCCATCGGGAAAGTTTCGGGGTCACCCGGTATTGTACCGGGACCACCGGAAGGGTCCCGGGGGTCCATCGGGTGGGGCCACCTATCCCGGAGGGCCCCGTGGGCTGAAGTGGGAGGGGAACCAGCCCCTAGTGGGCTGGTGCACCCCCCCTTGGGCCCCCCTGCGCCTACGGTTGGCAACTTTAGGTAGGGGGCGCGCCCCACTTGCCTTGGGGGGCACTCCACCCCCCTGGCCGCCGCCCCCCTTGGGAGCTTGGATCTCCCAGGGCCGGCGCCCCCCTGGGGGCCTATATAAAGGAGGGGGGAGGGAGGGCAGCCGCACCCTGAGTCTTAGCGCCTCCCTCCCCCTGCTACACCTCTTCCTCCTCCCGCAATAGCTTGGCGAAGCCCTGCCGGAGTTCTGCTGCATCCACCACCACGCCGTCGTGCTGTTGGATCTTCATCAACCTCTCCTTCCCCCTTGCTGGATCAAGACGGAGGAGACGTCACTCTAACCTTACGTGTTTTGAACGCGGAGGTGCTGTCCATTCGGCGCTAGGATCTCAAGTGATAGTATCACGATGAGAATGACTACCTCAACCCCGTTCTCTTGAACGCTTCCGCACGCGATCTACAAAGTGGTATGTAGATGCATCTCTCTCCTATCACTCGTTGCTTAGATGAACTCATAGATGGATCTTGGTGAAACCGTAGAAAAAAATTTATTTTCTGCAACGCTCCCCAACAGTGGCATCATGAGCTAGGTCTATGAGTAGTTCTCTATTGCACGAGTAGAACACAAATCTGTTGTGGGCGTAGATCTTGTCAACTTGCTTGCCACTACTAGTCTTTTCTTGCTTCAGCGGTATTGTAGGATGAAGCGGGCCGGACCGACCTTACACGTACGCTTACGTGAGACAGGTTCCACCGACTGACATTTACTAGTTGCATAAGGTGGCTAGCGGGTGTCTGTCTCTCCTACTTTAATTGGAGCGGATTCGATGAAAAGGGTCCTTATGAAGGGTAAATAGAAGTTGACAAAATCACATTGTGGTTATTCGTACATAAGAAAACGTTCTTGCTAGAACCCAATTGCAGCCACGTAAAAGATGCAACAACAGTTAGAGGACGTCTAACTTGTTTTTGCAGCAATTGTCATGTGATGTGGTATGGCCAGAAGTTGTGATGAATGATGAATGATATATTGTGATGTATGATATCATGTTCTTGTAAGAGTAATCACGACTTGCATGTCGATGAGTATGACAACCGGCAGGAGCCATAGGAGTTGTCTTAATTATTGTATGACCTACGTGTCAATGATTTAACGCCATGTAATTACTTTACTTTATTGCTAAACCGTTAGCTATAGTAGTAGAAGTAATAGTTGGCGAGCAACTTCATGGAGGCACGATGATGTAGATCATGATGATGGAGATCATGGTGTCATACCGGTGATAAAGATGATCATGGAGCCCCGAAGATGGAGATCGAAGGAGCTATATGATATTGGCCATATCATGTCACTACTTTATATAATTGCATGTGATGTTTATTATGTTTTATTCATCTTGCTTACTTAGAACGGCGGTACTAAATAAGATGATCCCTTATAATAATTTCAAGAAAGTGTTCCCCCTAACTGTGCACCGTTGCTAAAGTTCGTCGTTTCGAAGCACCACGTGATGATCGGGTGCGATAGATCCTTACGTTCACATACAACGAGTGTAAGACAGTTTTACACATGCATAAACACTAAGGGTTGACTTGACGAGCCTAGCATGTACATACATGGCCTCGGAACACAAGAGACCGAAAGGTCGAACATGAGTCGTATGGAAGATACGATCAACATGGAGATGTTCACCGATGATGACTAGTCCGTCTCACGTGATGATCGGACACGGCCTAGTTGACTCGGATCATGTGACACTTAGATGACTATAGGGATGTCAAATCTGAGTGGGAGTTCATTAAATAATTTGATTAGATGAACTTAATTATCATGAACTTAGTCTAAAATCTTTGCAAAATATGTCTTGTAGATCAAATGGCCAACGCTCATGTCAACATGAACTTCAACGCGTTCCTAGAGAAAACCAAGCTGAAAGATGATGGCAGCAACTATTCGGACTGGGTCCAGAACCTGAGGATTATCCTCATAGCAGCCAAGAAAGCATATGTCCTAGAAGGACTGCTAGGTGAAGCACCCATCCCAAAGAACCAAGACATTATGAACGCTTGGCAGTCACATGCTGATGATTACTCCCTCGTTCAGTGCGGCATGCTTTACAGCTTAGAACCGGGGCTCCAAAAGTGTTTTGAGCAACACGGAGCATATGAGATGTTCGATGAGCTAAAAATGGTTTTTCAAGCTCATGCCCGGTTTGAGAGATATGAAGTCTCCGACAAGTTCTATAGTTGTAAGATGGAGGAAAACAGTTCTGTCAGTGAGCACATACTCAAAATGCATGGGTTGCATAACCGCCTGTCCCAGCTGGAGATCAACCTCCCGGACGAGGCAGTCATTGACAGAATCCTTCAGTCGCTCCCACCAAGCTACAAGAGCTTTGTGATGAACTACAATATGCAGGGGATGGTAAAGACCATTCCTGAAGTATTTTCAATGCTGAAGTCAGCAGAGGTTGAAAACAAGAAAGAACATCAAGTGTTGATGGTCAATAAGACCACTAAGTTCAAGAAGGGCAAGGGTAAGAAGAACTTAAAGAAGGACGACAAAGATGTTGCCGTGCCCGGTAAGCCAGTTACCGGGAAGAAGTCAAAGAATGGACCCAAGCTTGAGACTGAGTGCTTTTATTGCAAAGGGAAGGGTCACTGGAAGCGGAACTGCCCCAAATACTTAGCGGACAAGAAGGCCAGCAACACTAAAGGTATATGTGATATACATGTAATTGATGTGTACCTTACCAGTACTCGTAGTAACTCCTAGGTATTTGATACCGGTGCCGTTGCTCACATTTGTAACTCACAGCAGGAGCTGCGGAATAAGCGGAGACTGGCGAAGGACGAGGTGACGATGCGCGTTGGGAATGGTTCCAAGGTCAATGTGATCGCCGTCGGCATGCTACCTCTACATTTACCCACAAGATTAGTTATGAACCTCAATAATTGTTATTTAGTGCCAAGTTTGAGCATGAACATTGTATCTGGATCTCGTTTAATACGAGATGGCTACTCATTTAAATCCGAGAATAATGGTTGTTCTATTTATATGAGAGATATGTTTTAGGGTCATGCCCCTATGGTCAATGGTTTATTCTTAATGAATCGTGAACGTAATGTTACACCTATTCATAGCGTGAATACCAAAAGATGTAAAGTTGATAATGATAGTCCCACATACTTGTGGCACTGCCGCCTTGGTCACATTGGTGTCAAGCGCATGAAGAAGCTCCATGCTGATGGACTTTTAGAGTCTCTCGATTATGAATCATTTGACACATGCGAACCATGCCTCATGGGAAAAATGACCAAGACTCCGTTCTCCGGAACAATGGAGCGAGCAACCAACTTATTGGAAATCATACATACTGATGTGTGTGGTCCAATGAGCGTTGAGGCTCGCGGAGGATATCGTTATGTTCTCACTCTCACTGATGACTTAAGTAGATATGGGTATGTCTACTTGACGAAACACAAGTCTGAGACCTTTGAAAAGTTCAAGGAATTTCAGAATGAAGTAGAGAATCAACGTGACCGAAAGATAAAATTCTTACGATCAGATCGTGGAGGAGAATATTTAAGTCACAAATTTGGTACGCACTTAAGGAAATGTGGAATCGTTTCACAACTCACGCCGCCTGGAACACCTCAGCATAACGGTGTGTCCGAACGTCGTAATCGCACTCTATTGAATATGGTGCGATCTATGATGTCTCTTACCGATTTACCGCTATCATTTTGGGGATACGCTCTAGAGACAGCTACATTCACTTTAAATAGGGCACCATCTAAATCCATTGAGACGACACCGTATGAATTATGGTTTGGGAAGAAACCTAAGCTATCGTTTCTAAAAGTTTGGGGATGCGATGCTTATGTCAAGAAACTTCAACCTGAAAAGCTCGAACCCAAGTCGGAAAAATGCGTCTTCATAGGATACCCCAAGGAAACCATTGGGTATACCTTCTACCTTAGATCCGAAGGCAAGATCTTTGTTGCCAAGAAAGGATCCTTTCTGGAAAAAGAGTTTCTCTCGAAAGGAGTAAGTGGGAGGAAAGTAGAACACGATGAAGTACTACCTCTTGAACCGGAAAGTAGTGCAACTCAGGAAAATGTTCCTGTGGTGCCTACACCGACTGGAGAGGAAATTAATGATGATGATCAAGGTACTTTGGATCAAGTTGCTACTGAACTTCGTAGGTCCACGAGGACACGTTCCACACCAGAGTGGTATGGCAACCCTGTCCTGGAAATCATGTTGTTAGACAACATGAAACTTTCGAACTATGAAGAAGCGATGGCGGGCCCAGATTCCAACAAATGGCTAGAAGCCATGCAATCCGAGATAGAATCCATGTATGAAAACAAAGTATGGACTTTGACTGACTTGCCCGATGATCGGCGAGCGATAGAAAACAAATGGATCTTTAAGAAGAAGACGGACGCGGATGGTAATGTCACCATCTATAAAGCTCGACTTGTCGCTAAGGGTTATCGGCAAGTTCAAGGGGTTGACTACGATGAGACTTTCTCTCCCGTAGCGAAGCTTAAGTCCGTCCGAATCATGTTAGCAATTGCCGCATACTATGATTATGAGATATGGCAGATGGACGTCAAAACGGCATTCCTTAATGGTTATCTTAAGGAAGAGCTATATATGATACAGCCGGAAGGTTTTGTCGATCCTAAGAATGCTAACAAAGTATGCAAGCTCCAGCGATCCATTTATGGGCTGGTGCAAGCATCTCGGAGTTGGAACATTTGCTTTGATGAGATGATCCAAGCGTTTGGGTTTATGCTGACTTATGGAGAAGCCTGCGTTTACAAGAAAGTGAGTGGGAGCTCTGTAGCATTTCTCATATTATATATAGATGACATACTTTTGATGGGAAATGATATAGAATTCTTGGACAGCATTAAGGCCTACTTGAATAAGTGTTTTTCAATGAAGGACCTTGGAGAAGCTGCTTACATATTAGGCATCAAAATCTATAGGGATAGATCGAGACGCCTCATAGGTCTTTCACAAAGCACATACCTTGATAAGATTTTGAAGAAGTTCAAAATCGATCAGTCCAAGAAAGGGTTCTTGCCTGTATTGCAAGGTGTGAGATTGAGCTCGGCTCAATGCCCGACCACGGCAAAAGATAAAGAAGAGATGAGTGTCATCCCCTATGCCTCAGCCATAGGATCTATTATGTATGCCATGCGATATACCAAACCTGATGTAAACCTTGCCGTAAGTTTGGTAGGAAGGTACCAAAGTAATCCCGGCAAGGAACACTGGACAGGGTCAAGAATATCCTGAAGTACCTGAAAAGGACAAAGGACATGTTTCTCGTTTATGGAGGTGACGAAGAGCTCATCATAAAGGGTTACGTCGACGCTAGCTTCGACACGGATCTGGATGACTCTAAGTCACAAACCGGATAAGTGTATATGTTGAATAGTGGAGCAGTAAGCTGGTGGAGTTGCAAGCAGAGCGTCGTGGCGGGATCTACATGTGAAGCGGAGTACATGGCAGCCTTGGAGGCAGCGCATGAAGCAATAAGGATGAAAGAGTTCATCACCGACCTAGGAGTCATACCCAATGCGTCGGGGCCGATCACTCTCTTCTGTGACAACACTGGAGCTATTGCCCTTGCCAAGGAGCCCAGGTTTCACAAGAAGACTAGGCACATCAAGCGTCATTTCAACTCCATCCGTGAAAATGTTCAAGATGGAGACATAGATATTTGCAAAGTACATACAGATCTGAATGTCGCAGATCCGTTGACTAAACCTCTTCCACAAGCAAAACATGATCAACACCAGAACTCTATGGGTGTTTGATTCATCACAATGTAACTAGATTATTGACTCTAGTGCAAGTGGGAGACTATTGGAAATATGCCCTAGAGGCAATAATAAAAGGATTATTATTATATATTTTTTTTCATGATAGTTGTCTTTTATTCATGCTATAATTGTATTATCCGGAAATCGTAATACACCTGTGAATACTTAGACCACAACATGTCCCTAGTGAGCCTCTAGTTGACTAGCTCGTTGATCAACAGATAGTCATGGTTTCCTGACTATGGACATTGGATGTCGTTGATAACGGGATCACATCATTGGGAGAATGATGTGATGGACAAGACCCAATCCTAAGCATAGCACAAGATCGTGTAGTTCGTTTTGCTAGAGCTTTTCCAATGTCAAGTATCTCTTCCTTAGACCATGAGATCGTGTAACTCCCGGATACCGTAGGAGTGCTTTGGGTGTACCAAACGTCACAACATAACTGGGTGACTATAAAGGTGCACTATAGGTATCTCCGAAAGTGTCTGTTGGGTTGACACGGATCGAGACTGAGATTTGTCACTCCGTATAACGGAGAGGTATCATTGGGCCCACTCGGTAGTGCATCATCATAATGAGCTCATAGTGACCAAGTGTCTGGTCACAGGATCATGCATTATGGTACAAGTAAAGTGACTTGCCGGCAACGAGATTGAACGAGGTATTGGTATACCGACGATCAAATCTCGGGCAAGTAACATACCGTCTGACAAAGGGAATAGTATACGGGGTTGCTTGAATCCTCAACATCGTGGTTCATCAGATGAGATCATCGAGGAGTATGTGGGGGCCAACATGGGTATCCAGATCCCGCTGTTGGTTATTGATCGGAGAGCCGTCTCGGTCATGTCTGCATGACTCCCGAACCCGTAGGGTCTACACACTTAAGGTTTGGTGACGCTAGGGTTGTATGAGTATATGTATGCAGCAAACCGAATGTTGTTCGGAGTCCCGGATGAGATCCCGGACGTCGTGAGGAGTTCCAGAATGGTACGGAGGTAAAGAATTATATATAGGAAGTGCTGTTTCGGTCATCGGGAAAGTTTCGGGGTCACCCGGTATTGTACCGGGACCACCGGAAGGGTCCCGGGGGTCCACCGGGTGGGGCCACCTATCCCGGAGGGCCTCGTGGCCTTAAGTGGGAGGTGAACCAGCCCCTAGTGGGCTGGTGCGCCCCCCCTTGGGCCCCCTGCGCCTACGGTTGGAAACCCTAGGTGGGGGGCGCGCCACACTTGCCTTGGGGGGCACTCCACCCCCCCCCCCCCTGGCCGCCGCCCCCCTTAGGAGATTGGATCTCCCAGGGCCGGCGCCCCCCCTGGGGGCCTATATAAAGGAGGGGGGAGGGAGGGCAGCCGCACCCTGAGTCTTGGCGCCTCCCTCCCCCTGCTACACCTCTTCCTCCTCCCGCAATAGCTTGGCGAAGCCCTGCCGGAGTTCTGCTGCATCCACCACCACGCCGTCGTGCTGCTGGATGTTCATCAACCTCTCCTTCCCCCTTGCTGGATCAAGACGGAGGAGACGTCACGCTGACCGTACGTGTGCTGAACGCGGAGGTGCCGTCCATTCGGCGCTAGGATCTCCGGTGATAGGATCACGACGAGAACGACTACCTCAACTCCGTTCTCTTGAACGCTTCTGCACGCGATCTACAAAGTGGTATGTAGATGCATCTCTCTCCTATCACTCGTTGCTTAGATGAACTCAAAGATGGATCTTGGTGAAACTGTAGAAATTTTTTATTTTCTGCAGCGTTCCCCAACAGGGACACCTTTAAGTTCGCAGTGTGATATTGGTTTGCGTCTTGAATATGATTTCTAGCATGTATTCCTTCTAGTTTGATGAACGCCACCTATGACGATATAGTTTTAACTTGGCAGAGTGATATTGATTGCACCTTCCATATGGTGTCTTGTAGTGTTTCTAATTTTTTTTGAAGTGCCTTCTGCTTAGTTACCACATCATAGGTGTGAATATGTCACACCTTCCTGTTTTTCATACATATTCCATCCTCGCATCATGTGTTTGACTTTCATCCGAGTAGTGTTCGTCAGTATCATGCATGAATGAGTTCTGAAGAGCGAATTTTATTCCTTTTTCTTATCGGTTTGACTTCATAATGAAAAATCATTACAGCTGAAGGAAATTATTCTGGGAGTGGATGATGGTGGTCCTTCGGCGCAACTCAAACATGGGGTCTCTAAAGATTCTACTCCGCCATCCTCCCAACAAGATTCGCAGGACAACACAAGGCTGGACAGTCAACGTAGCTGTGTAGATGATGAGCACATCTCCCCTACTCCACCATCACAGGTGCTTGCTCTAACTTGACACTATTATATGTGGTTGCATGTTGCGTATGATGTCTAGCTTGTATTGCTTCTAACTTGAATTGCATCTGCTTACTTTACACATAATGCCTGTGAATATGACACGTGTTCCTGTTTCTAGAACATACGTGTACATGATGAGCACATCTCCCCTACTCCACCATCACAGGTGCTTGCTCTTACTTGGAACTGTTATACGTGGTTGCGTTTTCCGTATAATGTCTAGTTTGTATTGCTTCTGATTATGTAGAATTGCATCTGCATAGATTACAACTTATACCTGCAATGATCACTTACCCATAAGACACATTTAACTTGGGAATGTGATGTAGGTTCCATCTTGCATTGTCTTCTAGCTTGTACTGCTTCTAATTTCTTGAAATGGCACTTACGACGAGACACTTTTTACCTGATAGAGTGATATTGGTTGCATGTTCATATGGTGCCTAGCTTTCATTTCTTTTAATTTTATTGAAATGCCTTCTGCTTACTGTTTTGTCATACATTTCCATCCTCCTATCGTACGTGTGAATATGAAATGCTGTCTTTTTTTGTATATATTCCATCCTCCTATCCTGCGCTTGCCTTACATCAAAGTAATGTTCGTCTGTATCATGCATCAACCAGTTATGCAGAGCTAATTTTATTCATCTTCTTGTGGTTTTGACTTCATAAGGCAATATCAGAAAATAGGAAGGAAAAGAGTAAGTTAGGGGATGTTGGTGGTACTCCGCACCGACGCAAACAGAGACTCTCTAGATTTGCCACTGCTACTGCTAATGAAGTTGAAGTCCCAAGTCTACATGATGAGTTCATCTCCCGCACTCCACCATCGCAGGTGCTTGCTCTAAGTTGACAGTGTGATAGTTGGTTTCATGTTGCATATGTTGTCTAGCCTGTATTTCTTCTATTTTCATTAAATTGCACCTGCTGAGTTTATACGTTATACATGTGCATATGACATGGTTTTCTGTGTCTAGAATACACTACATCTATCTATCATACCATGTTCTTACATCAAAGTACTGTTGTTGTGTATCCTTCATCAGTAACTCATGATTGGATGCTTTTAACATGGCAGTTTGATAGTGGTTGCATCTTGCATTGATTTCTATGTTGTACTGCTTCTAATTTTTCGAATTGCCACTTATGACAAGACACTTTCAACTTGGCAGAGTAATATTGGTTGCATCTTTCATATGGTGTCTAGCTTGCATTACTTCTATTTTCTTGAAAATCCTTCTGCTTAGTTTGCACATCGTAGCTGTGAATATGTCATGCCATCCTGTTTTTCTTACATATTCCATCCTCATATGGTTGTCTTACATCAAAGTATTGTTTGTCTGTATCATGCATCAATGAGTTCTGAAGAGTGCTTTTATTCTTTTGTGTTGTGGGTACAGCTTGACATGGCAAAGTCAAAAAAGAGCAAGGAAAATAATATAGTAGGGAGTGTTGTTACTCGTCGGGTGAAACGGAAAAGGTTCTGCCGTCGAGATTCTGCTGGTACTTATAGTGCAGTAGAAGGTCCAAGTCCACCGGCTAAATCTACAAACACAGTATCACCTGCTCCACCAGCTGCAGCATCTGCTTCAACTGTACCAGCATCTCAACCAGTTACTCGTTTGTTTGCTCCGGAACTAGCCAGTTCCCAAGCTGCCTTCACACCTAACACTACTTCCAAAGCACTGCTGACACAACAGGACTTGGCAAGATCAGATGAACCTCATGAGCATCAACACCAAGACGGTACCTGGCCAAGTCAAGTTGCAGTTGCATGCTCCTTTATATGTACTCTCACAGTTTGATGTACACTAACACTTTCCATATTCGTTGTTGAACTAGCACCACGGCGCAAGCGGAAACAGACATCAGGGATAGTGCTTGACAGATTAACAAAATCTAAAGGAGGAAGAATGGAGATCCATTTTGAGGCAGGTTTAAAAAGGCCATGTGATGCTACAGAGTCAGCCAAGTTAGTATCAGAGGCAGCCGTTGCCGTTAGGTGTCATGCGCGTATCCTCCCAACGTGGATCCAGTACAGCAATGAGAAAGACAATACCTAGTTTAACACCTTCCTTGACCATTTAATCGTAAGTAATGTTATTCATTGAAATTAGTAATATTGTCTTGCTCTGTCCCATACTTTCTAGCTTCCTCCTAATAAGACTCACATTCTTTTTTCAACAGATGAGGTTCAAGTTGGATCCAAAAGAAGATGCAACTAAACAAGCATGCACTCATGTTTTTCAGTCTGCTCTACGACAGTATCGGTACCACCTTAGAAAATCTCACTTTGAAGGCAAGGCGAACAATGAAATTGCCCAAACATCTCCAGTGGAATATATTACAGATGAAGATTGGACAGCCCTCGTTAAACACTGGTCTGATCCAAAGTATCAGGTAGGCTATATGTATTTGATCAGACCACATATTGAACTTGTATTTATGTATGTGCCTTACAAGTGTATCTTCTTCTAGGCTAACTGTCTGAAGAACAAAACCAACCGTTCTAAAGTGAAATTCCAACAGACAACAGGATCTCGTAGCTATATTGCACACTGTGAGGCTCTTGTAAATAGCTACTACTTCCTTCTTTTTTGTGCCATATTATCGTATCTATATTGACTTGTTCCAAATATAGAGGAAAGCCCGTGCGGACCAAAAAGAACCTGAACCGAATGCAGTGAAAATCTTCAAGGATTGCCACACCAGCAAGATGAAGGGCATGAGCACACCAGCTCAAGCCGCTGTTGTAAGTCCTTACTCCTCCTGCCTTGAACTGATTGGTATTGTGATGTGTTCATTTAACTACTTGGTTTGTAGCCAATGTCAGTTACTCTGTTCACTTTTATACACAGTTGTCTTAATGTATCATTTCACCTTACATGGTTTAAAAGAGATGAATGATATTCTTTTGGTCTTGATCTGCAATCTAGTTGTTATGTTCATGTGCGCACACAATGATAAAATAGCCTGTTTGTTTTATATCTATTTGCCCATGATATGAATGATGTCATACTATGTTCATCCTACTTTAAACCATGTCTCTTTATCCTTAGATGTCAACTAATGTGAGGAAATAGACAATATAGTAGGCATGCTACATGGGCATATGTTCCGAAAGTGATTTTATTATGTAGTTGGCACTACAATACATGCTAATGTATTACGGTAGTTCACCAAAATAAGTTATGTATAAACGTTTAACCTACTTTGTTTGTTTTTGTCTCATTAGTAACTTATCTGGTACACTAATCTACAAGTTCAAACTTTCAAGAAGCTATGGAATAAATGATTGAACAGCCACAACCACCTGAAGGTGACGAGGCTACTACAGGCACAATGTCACCTCTTGCTGTAGTGCGTCTCTCCACTAACAGTGCAAAAAGCACCTTCCTGCGTAATTCTAGGTTGGTTGTCAAGGTAACCTCGTCCAAATCGCCTACTGAACAAAATCTTCCTGCTAGACAGAGTGATATATCTGTGCTCCAGACACAAGTCCAATCCCTAATGGACGTTGTTTCGAAAACAAGAATAGTGGTTGAGAAATGTCGTTAAGATATGAATGGTTTTGAAACCAGACTATCAGACATTCGCTTCGTTGTTGAAGAGCATTGGCGGAAAAAAGGTGGAGATCGTGCTGCTCCATCAGATTCTACAGCCTGAAAAATTAGCACTCACGTCAAATGATCTGTGCTTCTATACATCTAATGGTGCTTTTATCTGGAAGGACTGTAAACTTTATGCCAATAGGCCTTTCATTGTATGATTGGAATTTATTTTGTTGGGATACAACATTTATGATGCTGCCACAGGCTGCAGTAATTATGATGCTATTTTTGTATTGTGTAGGTTTATCTTAGTAATGTATTCAGCCGAAAGCTTCGTAGGAGCCCAACATGCCAACATTCGTCGGGCCCATTCCAATTGGGCTAAAAACGATTACGGGCCGAAATTGGCATGTAGCCCACTAAATATATCTGGGCTTAAATTAGCATAAGCTTTCAAATTTTTCTGGTAGGCCTGTGCCCATAGTGGGCCTTTAATAGGCCTAAACATTATTTGGGCCCTCAGTAAAAATAGGCCGTTTACAGTTGTAAATATCTCGAGCCCATAAAAACATGGTCCTTTAATAGACCGAAAGTGAGATTGGGCCCTGATTGTGCCAAATAACCCACTGGACTTAGCAGGCCAAAATGGTGCCCCATTTACGATGCGGATATTTGACAGGCCGAAATTCGGATGGGCCGTAAATGTGCCGACCTAATACACGGGCCTTTAACAGGCCGGAACTTCAGTCAGGCTAGATTATCTTCATTTTTATATGGGCCGTTAATGGGCCCGATATGAAGTTGGGCCACATATGGCCCATGGTTTACGTGTGGCGTTAATAGGCCGAAAATGACAACAGGCCGAAAGTGGCCCAAATCTATAGTGGGCCTCTAACAGGCCGAATGACAGACATGGCCGAATATGACCCAAATCCTTCACGGTCGTTTATGGGCCGAAAGTTTTGATGGCCTGTAAATGGGCCCGAATGAAGCCAGACCTTTAACAGACCGGAAATACACCGGGCCGTAATTCGGCCCAATTACTTAGCGGACTGTTAACGGGCCAGAAGTGACCATGGGCCGCATTGATGACAAGTTTAGACCAGGCCGTTGACGGGCCGATTTGACAGAGAATGTTGGGCCTTTAGCTGGGCCGGCCCATTATGGTCTGCAGAATCTTGTGGGCCTTTAGCTGGGCCGGCCCATTGTGTTCCACAAAATCTTGTGGGCCTTTAGCTGGGCCGGCCCATTATGGTCCGCTAAATTGTGTGGGCCTTTAGCTGGGCCGGCCCATTATGGTCTGCTAAATCTTATGGGCCTTCGGTTGGGCCGGCCCATTTAAACTCTCTGGGCCACTTTGGGGCCGGTCCACGTGTCAACATATCATAGGCCCATCTCGACCATTGGATGAGTGACACCTGTGCCAACGCGGAGCTGACACATGGATCCGTCAGCCAATGAGAATTTTACACGTGGAAAATCGGCATTGGTCGTGGCTGTTAACGGGTTATCAGATCCAAAATCCGACCCGATAGCTTAACGGCGTTTCGTTACGGTGGATGCCACGTGTTGATCACCCTTGATGAAAGCACTTCTGTGACATGCGATTTATCGTCATGGAAGTGGACACTTCCGTGATGATAATTTTGGTAATGTCATGGAACACTTCTATGACAGCACATGTATGACTATCTTGATTCTGTCATAAATTTGTCATGGATGTACATGCATGACAAAAAAACGCGACCTACTATGACAAACACATATCATCACGGAAGTGTATTTTTTTTGTAGTGTCGGTGGCGCCGGATAGATCAAATCGGTGAGGGCCGAGTTTGACTTTTGGTTTGGGACATATGTGGATATGAGAAAGTGGTTGAGGGTTTTTGGACCATATCACTAAGCATTTTAAGCAAGCAAGTCATTGAGCAACACCTCATCCCCTTTTAATAGTATTGGTTTTTCTTATGGACTCAATGTGATCTTGGATCACTAAAAGTAAAATGTAGAGTCCTGAGCTTTAGAGCTTGAGCCAATCCTTTGTCCTTTTGCATTTTGAGGGGTCCACATTCCTAATCCATGCCATGCCAATCATTGAAGTTTCCTGAAATATTCATCTTGAATATGTTGTTAATAATTACCAAAACCACCCAAGGATAGTTCAATGAGCTATATGTTGTTAATAATTACCAAAACCACCCAGGGATAGTTGCACTTTCAATCTCCCGCTATTTGGTAATTGATGACAACATATAGATCAAAGCTTCGACAAATGATAATAAGATTGAAATACATTGTCGCTTTGAGAAGTATGTGATAAGCAAGAGCTCCACCTAAATTTGTGTATTATTTAAGATTTACTTTTGAATGCAAATGCACAATCGATTAGTATCATGGTATCTCTTCCATGTCACATACATCTTGGTGGAGCGCTCAAAATGATAGCAATTAAAAGCATGCACTCATAACCAAGCAAAGTGAATGATCATATATGGATATAAGAGATAATATCATCCAAGCAAACATTAAAGTAGCATATGAACAAACACATGATCATACAAGTATCTCACACAAGGACATAAGGTATCAAACAAGCACACAATAAAGTTCAATCAAACAAATAGCAAGAGAGACAAAAAGCAACAGTCTTTCTCGAAGCCTATGATCTATACATATTTCTCCCCCTTTGGCAACAAGCTACCAAAAAGTTCAAATATGCATAGTGCTATGCGTCTCTCAGGCTTCGTCTTCGGGAGGTGGTGTAGATAAAAATCCAAGGATGAAGGCATCAGTCAATGTAGCTGGAGTTGGTGGAGTGGCTGCTGGAGGTGGCACTGAAGCTGTAGCTGCTAGTGCTGATGTGGTAGCTCTAGTATCTGGTATTGGCACTGCAGCTGACCTCTGACCTCTTGGCACTCGCTGAAAAGCGTCTACAGTTGTTTTCCCTTTCTTCTCCTCTGCTACCTCCTGGAGTTGCCCAATTGTTGTTTGCATCTCAGTCACTTTCAGATCAAGATCATATAATTTTTGTTCAATGATACTCTTCAAGCTCTCCTGATTCTGAGTCAGGGTGGCCAAGCCCTTCTCAATCCTCAAAGTTGATTGGATAAGATATCCAAGTTGATATGGTTTGCTCTTCAAGAACACTTGAGATGCCTCTTCAGCACTTGGCATCTTTGCATCTTTTTCTGTCTTTGCCTTAGCTCTCTTCTCTTGCGCTTGCACTGATGAAGGTTCATCCTCATTCATTACAACTGTGTTGTCTTCAAATTGTGGGTAGAGAGGTAAATGCTCCTTGTCCAACAAGTAAGTGCATGTGCCCATCTTTGAGTTGATGAGCACCTCAATGTGTGGAGCATACCCACAAGATCTTTTCTGGTCAGCAGTTGTCCTCCTGATTGTCTCTACAATCAGACTCATGACCTTGAATGTCCTCTTATCATCCTATGATCTCCAGATTTGGGCAATAGAGTATGCCTTAAGATGGTGTTGATAGTAGGCAGACCAGACAACAAATATTTCACTAAGCCCAACTTAAGAGTTTCCAAGGCTTTATCAAGAATTTCCCTATACATATTTGCCATGGAGTTGTGGTCTTTCTTCTTCTTGGCATACACAAATAAATCATCCTCATGGTCTTCTAGGGCATTGATCAACTTTGCCAATTCTTCAACAGTTGACTGGTACCTTGTACCTTCGGACATCCACACTATCCTTCCATCTGGATAGAAATGAGCAGTGGAGTAGAATTGCATGATTAGCTCATCATTCCATTTGGTGAGCTTCTGTCCAATGAAGTTTTCAACTCCACAAGCTTCGAATCTGTCATGTACATTAGGAAAGTGATATTCATTCTCTTTAATATATTCCCAATCGACCCATCTCATGTCACAGACAATTGGCTTCTTGTCAAGCAGAATGATCTCATAGTAATCTTGCTGTTTTGGTGTGGAACCTATAGTCCACAGTAGTTCTCCTTCTCACAACATATGGATCAGTCTGTCTCCAAAGTCTCAATCCTGCATCCTTTCTGATGTTCATGTCCTCTGCCACTGGATGAGTGTCATTGTGGTCTAGAATCTTTGTAAGATTTCTGAGCACTAGGGCTTCAACATATTCTTCTTCATCCATCTCAGTCACTAGGGCCTTGTTCTTCTCCTCAGCAGGAATGTTTCTGGTGCTTTTCTTGGGTGCAGACTTGGTGCTTGAGCAGGAGCTTTGGGAGCAGGTTTGGGCTTAGAAGTAGCAGCCCATGACTTGATTGCATCTCCCATAAGCTTTTGTGACTTGGGTGCTTGGGCAGCATCCTCTTCCTCTTCATCATCAGATGGATCTCTCATCATGGAGGGCTTGCCAATGACTCTGGCAATGGTCTTCCTGACCCTCTCCCCTCTCTTCTTGCCTTCTCCTATCTCTTTGGGTTCAAGAGTGAACTCCATAGTTTCCTCTACAACAGCTTTCCTAGGCTTGGATGTTGGCAGTCTCTTGGCAGGTGCTTTCTTGTGCATACCGGGCTTTGTTGCAGCAACAGTACCATACTCTTTCTTTAGCACTTTCTTCTTTGAGGTGGCCTCATCCTCAACAGCCACATAGTCCTCATCCTCAGAGTCTGAGGTTCTCTTCTTTCTTGTCCTGGTGGCTGCCTTTGGCAAGTTTCTTGGAGTGCTCCTGCTGCCATCATCATAGCTGCTTGAGGGACTAGTGCCCTCACTCATTTGCACTTGCTCTTCAGATTTATTCTGGCTATCACTCTGGTCAGATATCTTGACAAGCAAACTGACAGCAAACCCTATGAATAGATGTAGATGAGGTAGAGTAGATGAGCATCACAAAGTGCAGAGATTTTTGAAAAACAAATGAGTCAAAAACTTAGTTTTACATCTCTACTCAAATGATTTCAGAGCTACCGAATTGATAAACTCGGTCAGACCGAGTCATAGTTTGGTGGCACCGAGATTGCTAGGGTTTCATAGAGAATTGAAATCAATCACACGGATTTGCAGTTTTCGGTCAGACCGATAAGCGCATGTGCAATGGCCTAAGACAAATCGGTGAGACCGATTTCTACAATTCGGTCCGTCTGAGATGAGTTCAGCGGAGACCTAACCCTAATTTTTTGAATCAAACTTAACCTAAAGGAAGTTTTCTCTGGATAGATTGATTTCATACGTGGCAAAGATCATGGAATTGACCTTGTGCTTAGAATCGGAGGTAAAAAGAGAGCACAAGGGGTCGAACTCATACCCTAATTCGGTGGGAGTTCGCTACGACAGCAACGGCGGAGCAGATTTCCGTTGACGGTGACAGAAACCAGTGGCAGGAGGTCGCTGGCAGCAAGGAGACGATCTGGAGACCCGAGGAGGCAGAGTAGGATACGCGCGGGCTGAGGGCTTTTGA
>NC_041391.1:504042157-504060896 GCF_002162155.2 Triticum dicoccoides
ATATATCCCGACCCTGTCGGTGTGACCGAGTGGAACAACTCAGTGGCACCGAGATGAAGAATCGCAAGCGGTTACTGCAACTTGGTGTGACTGAAATGTTCAAATCGGTTGCACCGAGATGAAAACCTAGATCAACTTAATGAACTCGGTGTGACCGAAATGGATGACTCGGTCATACTGAAATGCACAAAGAGGTTTTGGAAGTTTAAGTCTATGACAAATTGGGGACTCCGAGTGCTCCTCACACAGAGTGGTTCGAATCTGACTTGACCAAACTTTGTGATGTAGCATGAATAGAGTTTGAGACGAGAAAAGCATAGATAGCTAGAGGATGTTCTTAGGCATTCTTGTCCATCCACTTGGCAAAAGAGAAAGAGCCAAACAATCAAAGCAACAAGTGGATGTCCTCGAATGAGTAAAATATGCAACCAACATGCTCACACAATAAAATGGTAAATGAAATATGTGGCAAAGCATGCACAAACACTCTAGCATCTATCAAGTAATTTGCGATGAGTAGGTCACCTATATATGAGTATATTGACTTAGGAGTCAAATGAGAACATTTGATCATAGGTCATACTCATCGTTTAAGCACAAATGGGGTTACCTCTTTCACATAAAGCATTGTTGTGTTCACACTGTTAGAGTTGCTTTATCTCAATTCTTAGAGTAAAGCTCCCCCTAGATGTGATATCCCCCCTAAGAGGGATGAACTAACCTTGGGTTTTGCCGATGATGACTTCATGTAGGTGTTGAAGATGTGGACGCTCAATGTTGATGTAGATCATTCGGAGCAATCCATTGGAGTAAGTTGCACTTTGAATACCTACACGTGTTAGTCCCACAAGGAACAAGCAAAGATATCCATATACATAGAATGATGTACACACAAGATGATGTCCATGAAAGCATTAGATTACCTTGTCCCTTGTCTTACCAACAAGAGGGTTTGTGACTCCTTGAACTAGTGCAAGATATGGAAGTTGTTTGCACTTGTTCTTGCCAAAATGATACGAGTGAAGTGTGTTGGCGAAGTCACCCTCAAGAACTCTCTAGTTCTTCTTCTTCGGAATCCACATCATCTTGATGGGAATCCTTGGGGTTGTAGTCCTACTTGATGAAGTAGAACTTGATGTAGTCTTGGGAACCCACTTGACCAAGGCCTTGGGAGCTTCTTCAAATGCATCAATCTCCTCTTGAAGCTTATCCTTGCCTTTTTGCTTGTGGTCTTGTGGTGGAAGATCATCTTGAGCTTGTGTCCCTTGGAAACAAGTAGGATCATACTTCTCTTGTTGAGGAACAAACTTTGTCTTGGGGTATTGATCTTCTTCCCGCTCAACTCCATTGGCATTGAAATTTCGTTCAAAACCAACACCTTGGTTCTTTCGGTGCCTTCCTTGCTTGCGTACAATTTCCTCAAATTGCTTACTTCCGGCAAGGCTCTTGTAAACACCTTTCTCTATAATTCCCTTCAATAAGCAATTTTCTTGCTCAAGTGTAACTTGGCTAAGAGAATCATTAGTGGAATCAAGAGAACTACTAGAAGCAACAACATTGTATTTAGCATGATTATTGTTACTACTAGAAGAAGAATCTTTCTTACTTTTGTTTCTAGATTTAACTTGTGGCAGGTAAGTAGACAAGAGAAAATGCTTGGCAATGTAAGAAGAACTTTTCTTGCGAAGATCATCATTGATTGCCTTTAATAACTCGTGCTCTTGCTCTAGGTTGAGCTTTTCAAAATGTAGCTTCTCATGAGTCTTTAAAAGTTCTCGATGATCTTCCAAGGTAGTTTCATGAGCTAACGTAAGATTATTTAGTTCTTTAGTTAGACAATCAATCTCCTTATTATCATTGTCATTCGTTTTATCTTGATTAGCATGATTAATAGCAAATTCATCATAGTTTTCATAACTAGAGTTATCAACAAGTAAATCATCATCACCTAGCAAATCATCTTCGTTGCTATTGAAATCAACATACTCAGGGTGTGATACCTTTGGGCCTTTCGCCATGAAGCATCTACCAATTCCTTCATTTGGTGAGTCAAATATGTCATAGGAGTTGGTTGACACGAGTGCTAGACCACCAACACCTTCATCTTGAGTATATTCAGAGTCGAAGTGATAACGTCTTTCAGGGTGATGGTCGGGATCGGAGTCGGATACCCATTCACCAACATGAGCTTGATGTCTTCGTTTTGTGTAGCTCTTTGATTATTTGTACTTCCTTTTCGAACCCTTGCTTCTCCGGGAGTTTCTTCGTTCATAATGATCATCTCTACTCCTTCTCTATCTTGGTGGTGATTCTTCTCTTCTACTTCTTCTTTTAGGTGAATATTCTCTTCTTTTGTAGGGAGCCGTACACTCATTGGAGTAGTGTCCGGGTCTTCCACAATTGTAGCAATTACGTTCACGACTTGAAGATCTTTTGTCATTGTAGGACCTTGACATGGAACTTCTTTCCTTGCTTCTACTCTTGTAGAACTTGTTGAAGTTCTTCACCATTAGGGTCAATACTTCATTCAAGGTCTATTTCTCACTTGATGATGTAGGAGCATCACATGAGGCTTTGTAAGCACCACTTGACTTGTTGTGAAGCTCTTCTTTATCCTTGAGTGACATCTCATGAGCAACAATTCTTCCAATGACTTCCGTTGGCTTGAGATCTTTGTAATTGGGCATCATTTGGATCAATATGCACACGGTATCATATTTTCCAACCAAGGCTCTTAGGATCTTCTTGATGATGAATCTATCAGTCATCTCTTCACTTCCTATGCCGGTAATCTCATTTGTGATGAGAGAAATCCTAGAGTACATTTCAGCGACACCTTCACCATCCTTCATTTTGAACTTGTCAAGCTGACTTTGAAGCACATCCAATTTGGATTCCTTGACGGAGTCAGTACCTTCGTGCATATCAATCAAAGTATCCCAAATTTCCTTTGCATTCTCAAGACGTCTGATTTTGTTGAATTCTTTGGGGCACAATCCGTTAAAGAGAATATCACATTCTTGAGCGTTGTATTGCAGCATCTTCAACTCTTCCGCGGTAGCTCCATGGTTCAGTTCTCTCCCATCGAAGAACTCACCTTGCAAGCCAATACACACAATAGCCCAAATGGCGGGGTTATGTCCAAGAATATGCATTTTCATCTTATGCTTCCAACTATCAAAATTAGTACTATCAACGTAAGGACCTCTACGGTGGTAATTTCCCTCGCTAGACGCCATACTCTCCTAGGTTGTGAAACCAAGGTTATGATCACCAAAAGATATAGAATCAAGGCAAATCGAGACCGTAGCTCTGATACCACTTTTAGGATCGAAAGTATGTCTAGAGGGGGGTGATTAGACTACGTGACCAAATAAAAATCTAGCCTTTTCCAAATTTTAAGTCTTGGCAGATTTTAGCAACTTTACACAAGTCAAGCAATCAAACTACACATGCAATTCTAAGAGTATAACAGCGAAATGTAAAACATTGCACATGAAGGTAAAGGGAGGAGTTTGAGGGAGCAAACGCAATGTATACACGGAGATTTTTTATCCGTGGTTCCTATAGGTGGTGCTATCGTACATCCACGTTGACAGAGACTTCAACCCACAAAGGGTAATGGCTGCGCGAGTCCACGGAGGGCTCCACCCACAAAGGGTCCACGAAGAAGCAACCTTTTATATCCCACCATGGCCATCGCCCACGAAGGACTTGCCTCACTAGGGTAGATCTTCACGAAGTAGGCGATCTCCTTGCCCGTACAAACTCCTTGGTTGAACTCCACAATCTTGACGGAGGCTCCCAAGTGACACCTAACCAATCTAGGAGACACCACTCTCCAAAAGGTAATAGATGGTGTGTTGATGATCAAATCCTTTCTCTTGTGCTTCAAATGATTGTCTCCCCAACACTCAACTCTCTCTCATCGGATTGCATTTGGTGGAAAGATGATTTGAGTGGAAAGAAACTTGGGGAAGGCTAGAGATCAAGATTTATGTGGTTGGAATGGAATATATTGACCTCAACACATGAGTAGGTGGTTCTCTCTCAGAAAATGAATGCTAGAAGTGTAGGCACGTTCTGATGGCTTTCTCCATGAATGAAGAGAGGGTGGAGGGGTATATATAGCCTCCACACAAAATCTAACCTTTACACAAAATTTACCAAACTCGGTGAGACCGAATCATGAAAGTCGATCAGACCGATTTAGTTCATAATGTGACTGTTAGGCATTTCGGTGGGACCGACATGTCAACTCGATGGGACCGATTTCTTTAGGGTTAGGGCATAACTAATCTCGGTGAGACCGAGTACACAAAGTTGGGGGGGGGGGCAACTTTGGTAATAAGCTAACCAGAGAGTTGGTCAAGTAAACTCGGTGGGACCGATTCACTCATCTCGGTGAGACCGAAATGTTACGAAGGGGAAACAAAGAGTTTGCCTTGCAAACTCGGTGGGACTGATCGCTCATCTCGTTTAGATCGAAATGTTACGAAGGGAAACAGAGAGTTTGCAATCCCATCTCGATGAGACCGAGATCCCTATCGGTGAGACCGAAGTGACTAGGGTTTCTGGTAGTGGCTATGTCAAATAAACTCGGTGGCACCGGATAGATCAAATCGGTGGGGCCGAGTTTGACTTTGGTTTGGGACATATGTGGATATGAGAAAGTGGTTGAGGGTTTTTGGACCATATCAGTAAGCATCTTGAGCAAGCAAGCCATTAAGCAACACCTCATCCCCTTTTAATAGTATTGGATTTTCCTATGAACTCAATGTGATCTTGGATCACTAAAAGTGAAGTGTAGAGTCTTGAGCTTTAGAGCTTGAGCCAATCCTTTGTTCTTAGCATTTTGAGGGGTCCACATTCCTAATCCATGCCATGCCAATCATTGAACTTTCCAGAAATATTCATCTTGAAATAGAATTAGTTCAATGAGCTATATGTTGTTAATAATTACCAAAACCACCCAGGGATAATTGCGCTTTTAGATGGGACAAAATTTATCTTGTGGGGTGGTAAGAACACGAAAATCAGTAGGGTATTTTATCTTCCCACACAAGACTTCAACATCTCTAAGAATCCCAGTTTAATAGTAACATCTATGTCTTCTATTTCAGCAGGTGCTATTTCATCTCTAATTTCTTCATATAAGGAGTGAGGAATACCACTCACACTAGCACCCATGTGACATAAACCATGATAACAATGATCTCCTATCTTAACTGAGACAAGAGGCATGCCAACAACAGGTCTATGTTTATCTCTTCCATCAGGTATAGCAATTCTAGCAGCTTCTTCACAGAAGTAAATAACATGCCCATCCATATCTTCTTCCAAGAGATATTTAACCATAGCAATGCTAGGTTCTAATTTAATTTGTTCATTGGGTTTATGTGTTCATAGATTTTGTTAACAACAGCTGAAACTTTAGCATATTCTTTTATCCTAACAGGGAAAGGTGGTTTCTCAATATAAGTAGAAGGAACAACTGAATCAACATTATAAAGTATAGTTTCTTTTTAACTGGTACTGGTTCTTTAATTTCATTTTTAATAGGTGGGTGATACTTAACCCACTTCTCTTTAGGGAGTTCAACATGAGTAGCAAATGATTCACAAAAGGAGGCTACTATTTCAGAGTCAAGTCCATATTTAGTGCTAAACTTTTGAAAAGCATCGGTATACATAAAAGATTTAACACAATCATACTTAAGCTTTATAACAGACTCTTTACCTTCGTCAAGTTCCCAATCTTCAGAGTTGCGTTTAATTCTTTCCAAAAGATCCCACAGGAATTCAACAGTTTTCTTCATAAAAGAACCAACACAGGAGGTATCCAGCATGGTTTGATCATTATGAGAAAGCCAAGCATAAAAATTCTGAATAACAATTTCTCTTGAGAGCTCATGATTGGGGCATGAATATAACATCGACTTAAGCCTCCCCCAAGCTAGAGCGATACTTTCTCCTTCACAAGGCCAAAAATTATATATATAATTCCGATCCCGATGAACTAGATGCATAGGATAATTTTTTGATGGAACTCTAATTTCAAACGATTCCAATTCCATGATCCAATATCATTGCATAGCCTATACCATGCCAATGCTTTTCCCTTTGAAGATAAAGGGAAAACCTTTTTCATCAGTTCATCCCTGGGTAAACCTGCAAACTTAAACAATCAACAAATTTGTTCCACATGTATCAAGTGCATATCAGGATGTTCAGTTCCATCTCCTCCATAAGGATTAGCTAGCAGTTGTTCTATCATACCTGAAGGGATTTCATATTCAATATTTTCAGTAGGTCCAATAGGTTGAGGGGTAACTAATTGTGGTTCTGTAACATCCAAATTTTCAATTTTGATATTATACATAGATCATCATATGCATATCATTTTTATTCTTGCATTTTGTTGTGATCCTAGAAATCTTAAGCAACTCAAGGACCCAAGGAGAGAGTTGAAGGTTTCACAAAATTCATATTTGAATTTATTTCAAAGTTGAAGAGAGGATCAATTTGATTTTATTATTTTTCTCTCCAGTCATTTCCAATATTAAAAATAAATGAGAGAAGATAATATGACTTCTTCAACCTAAGAGAAATATTGGAGAAAGAATTTTAAAATCAAATTATTTATTTTATTGGTATTTTATTTGCTATTTTATTTGAATTAGAAAAATATTGCTTTTTTGGAAATTGCATATTAGTCCAGAAAAATGCTCATCTTGTCATAAATATTAGGTTTGGACGGTGAAAATTGTTTCTGGAATTTTTAGAATTTTTTATTATTATTTAGGATTTTTTACCTTCGCGACAAAATTCTTTTAAAAAAAGTTTCGGACCGACTGGGTCGAAGCCCAGCCGGCCCAGCCGTCGTGCCACCGCCTCCCGCCGCTGCAGCCGTGCGAGCGCCGGACTCCGGTGGAGTGCGGGTCGGACTCGTCGCCCCCTCGCCCAAGGCACCCCCGGGCCTTTTTATACGCCGCCTCCACCCCACCTCTCCTCGCTCACCTCCCGTAGCAGTCGCAACCGCCGCTGTTGTGCCGCGGCGGTGCACGCCGTAGCCACCGTCCCGCGCCGCCCCGCCGCCGAGCACACCGCCAGGAGCGCCGCCGCCCCGCCCGACGCCGTCGCCGCCGTCAGATCCACCGCCGCCGTCGCCGCTGTTTTTTTTTGAAGAACCGGTATAACCCTCGAACCGTCCCGGTTTTTTTAGGTTTTTCCTTCGGTTTTTAGGGTTAGATTGGTTTATTTATTAGGTTGTTTAAATAACGAACGTTCGTTCGTTTAGATTGTTAAACGAACAGTTTTCGTCGGATTAGTTCTGTTAACGAACGTTCTTGCCGTAGTTTTTTTCTTTTTAGTTTATTTTCGGCCAGGGACCTATCTGCGAATAGTTTTATCATGATTTAGCCCTTGATCTTAAAATTAGCATAACTTTTTACTCGTTTATCCAAATTAGATGAAACCAGCCCCTAAATCTTCGCTTCGTTCTGTTATTTCCTGTTAACCAAGTTGAACATGATTTTCTACTGTAAAATTTAAGTTTAGTTCAGATTAGTAAACGATCTTGTTTCATTCGTATTTTGAGTTTCCTTTCTCCGTTTGAGTTGTTTCTTTTTGCAAATCATAGCTAATCACATGTACCTACTGTTAAGATCTAATTCACATAATAATATTGGTGTTAGGTTCTACTTTTGTTAGATTAAGTTATTTGCTTGTTTCGCGTTTGATTTGGATCTTTTCTCGGTTTTCTCATTGTTTCGTTTGAGTGATTACTTATGTATGCTACTATTTGTCTATGTTAGATTACCTGGAGTGCGAAGCTTGTTACTATGAATCTCTAGAGTTTGCGGATCATCAGCAAGTCAAGTTACACTTTGATCATACTCTTCCATACCCAGTTTTTACTATGCATTAGTATCACCCCTCAAATATTTGCATGAGTAGGATTGGGAACATGTGGTTTCGTTGTAGTACTTGAGGTAGGAACCTAATACCTTTTGATCACCCTAGGAATATATGTTATGCTTATTTATTGCTTAGCCATGCTCGTAGATAGGGATTGGATCATGATTCACACGTGGAAGTTTGAGAGTTATTAATCATGGATAACATTAAGGTGGAAACTTTAATATACATCTGGGTGGATTGGTTGAGGCACCTGGGGAACCCAGTGTTGCCTATTTCAGGAAATTCTGGAGTACCCATGTGATTTTTCCTTCAGTTCGCCACCCAGGCTCAAAGGGATCATAAGATTATTCATGCTAGAAACTTCCGTGTGCAGCCACAAGCCATTATGGGATCTGGCATAGTTGAGTAAGTTCCCTGAGCTCGTGAAGAGGTGGACAAGCAGATGTAGGGGAAAGTAGGTGTACCGGTCCGCCCGGAGTAGAGAGTAAGTGCTTCAGAAATACTATGTCTCGATCATCCGATCATGGATGCAGTCGAGTCTTGTGGGGAATAGTGCGCAAACCTCTGCAGAGTGTATAAACTAATCATGGTTAGCCGTGTCCCCGGTTATGGATATCTTGAGTATCTGGTACTTGAATTATTGATTTGATCTCATCACTTTACTTAATGAATTTGTTGGTTTAATGATGATATTTTTAATTGGGATTTGAGTTGGAGTGTTACCTTCTCAAATATTGGGCAACTTGGGAGTAGTTGTCGGATTAAGGGATCTGCAAACCCTCGAGAGGTTTGAACTCTGGGGTGCGTGTGGAGATCTCAACCTACCCAGCCTGCCTACTCATGATCTTCCTAAGCCTAGCATGTCGAGCTCAAAGGGACAAAGAGAGACATCAGTTTATCCTGGTTCGGGCCACCTTGCGGTGGAATACCCTACTCCAGCGTTTTGGTGGATTGCCTCAGAGGGCTGAGGATGAACTAGTACAGTGGATGAACTGGCCTTAGGAGGTGGGGAATTCTTGAGCTCGTGGGAGCTGGTGTGGTGTGAGCTAGTTCAGCCCCTTCTCCTCTATGGTGGTGGCTAGTCCTATTTATAGTGGCTTTGGTCCTCTTCCCAAAAGTTGGTGGGAAGGGATCCCACAATGGCCGGATTTGAAAGGGGACAAGTAGTACAGCTTATCCTGACAAAAGTAGTCTTAGCTCGTGAAAAGACTCTGGCCATGACACTGCGGTGGCCTCGTCGATGACCTCCATCTTGGCGTCCTGGCGGTCTTGGTCTCGTTGCACTAGAATGGAAACCTTTTGCTGATTCCTCGGGACTCTGCGCATGTGGCTTGCCTCCTTTGCACCAAAGAGGAAACCTGCGGTCTGCGCCTGCCTGGCGCCCGCCTGGCTTTGGTCGTCATGGCTCACGTCAGCTGAGCCTTGTGAGGTAAACCTTGCATAGAACTCTCCGCCCCTCGGAAGCTAGCCTGATGAGGCCGATCCCCTTGGTAGTCTTGGCGTCGTCCGCCTCGCGAGGCTTGGCCCCTCACGAGGGTCTGCGGTTGTTAATGATGAAGCTGGGCCATACCAGGCCATCGACAGAGCCACATGGTGGGCCGCAGGCAGGCAGGCCTGGATACACCCATATCCAGAACGCCGACAGTAGCCCCTGGGCCCAAGGCACGCTCGGACTTGGCTTCCAGGCGAAGCCAAAGGGCAAGTGCGGAGTGCCGCGGGCCCTAACCGCCCGCGGCCTTGATGATGTGTGGCGATTGATGGGACATGGGTGACTCCGCTTCCCCACACTGCCTTGGCAACTGTTCGACTTGACGGGACGATGCGACATGTAGGCCATGATGGCGTCAGGTCGTGGAGGCCGGCGGTTGGCCTCCCTTGGCTATAAATGTGAGGGAGGGGCCGAACCCCTCACCCATTTCTTCTTTGTCTTGCTTCCGTCTGCCTCCTTCTTCTCCCTCTTGCCTTCATGGCGCCGAGCAAGAGGTATTTTGTGGCCGAGAAGGGGAAGGCCCCTAGGGAGGAGCCCGATCCTCTCCTGTCGAAGAAGCGGCTCCGCCTCGGCTCCGCCTCCCTCACGATGCTTGCACGGGGCGAGAGGTGACCAGGCCTTGGCAATCGAGGCCTCCGCCTGGCTTCCCCCACCCCATATACACCCATGCTCAGGACGAAGGTGTGTGCTGTCGGCTGGCTTCCATCGACGATGACAGGGCCACCATTGCCCTGTGGATCACACCACGCACCCATGCAGAGGGTAGCTCGCGCGAGTTCGTGGTGTGGGTGGTGATGCCTCCCGACACTTGGATCCGGCTCCCACGGTTCTTTGCCAGCGAGCTACCTCCGAGGGGACCGGTTGAGCTGTGGCTGGGTGCTGCAGCTTGGCCACCAGAGCCGAAGTCCAGGTGGTGCCCCCTGGAGACGTCTTCATAACGCGAGGATGGGGTGAGGTCGCCCGGACTTGCCGCGCAGAGGGAGCCCTAGCGATCCACTTCGAGTATGATGGTGCGTCCACTCTATTCTTCAAGGTCTTCAATGAGGAGGGCAAGCGGCTGGAATGCTGCCCCGGAGGAAGCAGACCATGGAACGCGGCTACGGGTGCCGGACCCGCTACTATCCCCCTTGGCGCCTGATACGTCTCCAACGTATCTATAATTTATTAAGCATTCATGCTATTTTATTACCTGTTTTAGGCAATATTGGGCGTTACTATCCACTTTTATATTATTTTTTGGGACTAACCTATTAACCGGAGGCCCAGCCCAGATTTGCTGTTTTATGCCTATTTCAGTGTTTCGAGGAAAAGGAATATCAGACGGAGTCAAAACGGAACGAAATCAACTGGAGAAGTTATTTTTGGAAGGAAAGCCACCCGATGGACTTGGAGTGCACGTCAGGAGATGCAGGAGGTGCTCACGAGGGTGGGGGGCGTGCCCTCCCCCCTAGGGCGCGCCCCCTGCCTCGCGGGGCCCCCGCAGCTCCACCGACGTACCCCCTGCACCCATATATACCTACGTATCGTAAAACTTCCAGAACAGAACCTAGATCGGGAGTTCCGCCGCCGCAAGCCTCATGAGCCAACAAAAACCAATCGGGACCCTGTTCCGGCACCCTGCCGGAGGGGGATCCCATCACCGGAGGCCATCTTCATCATCCCGGTGCTATCCATGACAAGGAGGGAGTAGTTCACCCTCGGGGCTGAGGGTATGTACCAGTAGCTATCTGTTTGATATCTCTCTCTCTCTCTCTCTCTCTCGTGTTCTCTCTCGTGTTCCCTCTATGGCACGATCTTGATGTATCCCGAGCTTTGCTATTGTAGTTGGATCTTATGATGTTTCTCCCCCTCTACTCTCTTGTGACGAATTGAGTTTCCCCTTTGAAGTTATCTTATCATATTGAGTCTTTTATGAGAACACTTGATGTATGTCTTGGTGATCAACTTGCGGGTTTCGTGACATTGGGAACCTATGCATAGGGGTTGGCACACGTTCTTGACTCTCCGGTAGTAGCTTTGGGGCACTCTTTGGGTAAAGATTCGATGGACTATGGAATAAGGAGTGGCAAGAGCCTAAGCTTGGGGATGCCCAAGGCACCCCAAGGTAATATCCAAGGATAACCAAGAGCCTAAGCTTGGGGATGCCCCGGATGGCATCCCCTCTTTCGTCTTTGTTCATCGGTAACTTTACTTGGAGCTATATTTTTATTCACCACATGATATGTGTTTTGCTTGGAGCATCATTTTATTTTGTTAGTGTTTTCTTGATGTTAGTTAGAATAATGTTTTTAATCTTTAGTTTCAATAAAAAAAGTCAACGATAGCCTTTGCCATGCTTATTTTGCTAGTTTACATGTTGCTGTTTGAAAACAGAAAGTTTACCTCTGTTGCAAACATTCCCTAGAAAATTAAGAGAATGGTATAACGATGAATCTTTTTGCATATTGAGCTCTGATAAATTTATTACAGTGAGAATTTCAGTTCATAATTTTTCGAGTCAGGGAAGTATTGATACTCTTGCATTCTTTACAGATTGTACGGTTTGGACTATTATGGTTGCATTGTTTGCATATGTTTGCTTGTTTAATTATTCTATTTGAGTATAGAAGTATTAAATATACAGAGACATTTAGTATTCAATGTTGAATAATAATGTTAGTTATTTGTTACAGTAGAAGATGTCATGGTTTTGCATTGGTTTATACTAACCTATCTCACGAGTTCTTGTTGAGTTTGTTGTAAATGAAGCTTTTGATAAAAAGAGAAACCATGATATGAGAGGAATTAGGGAGACACAAAATTTCAAGCTTGGGGATGCCCAAGGCACCCCAAAATAATATTTAAAGAAGTCTCAAGCATCTAAGCTTGGGGATGCCCCGGTAGGCATCCCACCTTTCTTCTTCGACAACTATCGGTTAGTATCGGTTGAGCCTAAGTTTTTGCTTCTTCACATGAGTTGTGCTATGCTTGCATTGTCATTTTGTTTTGTTTTGTTTGCTACTTGAATATAATACCAATATCTGAAATTCTTAAATGAGAGAGAGTCTTCGCATAGTTGCATAATTATTTTGCTACTCGTTGGTCTTCACTTATATCTTTTTGGAGTAGTTTTTCATTTACTCGTGTGCTTCACTTATATCCTATGAGTAAATTGTTGAATGAATTGATTGTAATAAATCTGAAATTATTTATGCTTCATTTGCTTATTCCAAGGGGAGTAATGACTTCACATCTAAGAAGTAGAGGTTGTAAATTTATTGATGGTTGGCAAGCATTGTATTGGTCATTTGAACAATTCATGAAAGAATATTGAAGGAAGAGAGATTTCACATATAAATATATTATCATAGACATCTTTTATAATGGTGATCACTCATTAAGTATGACATGCTAAAGAGTTGATGTTGGACAAGGAAGACAACGTAATGGGTTATGTTTTCTCGCATCTCAGTTAAAGTATATTGTCATGGATCATTCAAACATGTTGAGCTTGCCTTTCTCCCCTTGCTAGCCTAAATATCTGTACTAAGCGGGAATACTTCTTGTGCATCCAATATCCTTAAACCTAGTTTTTGCCATGAGTGTCCACCATACCTACCTATATTCGGTATTTACATGCCGTTCCAAGTAAATTTGCATGTGGCAAACTCTAAACCTTCAATTTATAATCTGTTTTGTATGCCCGAATTGCTCATATAGCAACTAGGGGCTGTCAGTGTCTTCCATGCTAGGTGGGTTATTCTCAAGAGGAGTGGACTCCGCTCCTCATTCATGAGAAAGTGGCGGTAACCGGGATGCCCAGTCCCATGATAAAAAAATCAAAGCAATTCAAAATAATTAAACAAAACTCCCCCAGGTTTGATGTTAGTTGGAGGCACTCATTGTTTCGAGCAAGCCATGGATTGATGCTTGTTGGTGGTTGGGGGAGTATAAAATTTTACCATTCTGTTTGGGAACCGCCTATAATGTATGTAGTATGGAAGATATTGGGAACTCTTTGTTGTTATGTTGACAATGAGATCATACCTCTCAAAATTATTTATCTCTATTTCAAAATTGAGCTCTGGCACCTCTGCAAATCCCTGCTTCCCTCTGCGAAGGGCCTATCTTTTACTTTATGCAAGAGTCAAGGTGATCTTCACCTTTCCCTTTTTCATTTTATCCTTTGGCAAGCACTTTGTGTTAGGGTGATCCTGATATATATATCCAATTGGATGTACGTTAGCATGAACTAATATTGTTGACATCACCCAAAGGTGAATACGTTTGGAGGCAACCTTATAAGCCCCAATCTTTCTCTGTGTCTAATTAAAACTTCATAACCACAAGTATTGCGTGAGTGTTAGCAATTGTAGAAGACTATATGATAATTGAGTATGTGGAGTTTGCTATTCATGAAAATAAGATGAATTGCAATTGTTTTGATGACTAAGAATGAAGTTTGCTAGTTTTCAAGAAAGTTTATGGTCTATGCTTTAACATGTGAATTGCTTGTTACTAGTTTATGAAAAGTTTTATGAGATGAACTACTGTTATGACATATTATCATGCTAGAAAAGGTGATTGAAATTATCATTGATCAAACTTGTGTACCTCTAGCATTCACACTTTATAAATTCTTTCTTTATCATTTACCTACTCGAGGACAAGTAGGAATTAAGCTTGGGGATGCTGATACGTCTCCAACGTATCTATAATTTATGAAGCATTCATGCTATTTTATTATCTGTTTTAGGCAATATTGGGCGTTACTATCCACTTTTATATTATTTTTTGGGACTAACCTATTAACCGGAGGCCCAACCCAGATTTGCTGTTTTATGCCTATTTCAGTGTTTCGAGGAAAGGGAATATCAGACGGAGTCAAAACGGAACGAAATCAACTAGAGAAGTTATTTTGGAAGGAAAGCCACCCGATGGACTTGGAGTGCACGTCGGGAGATACGGGAGGTGCTCACTAGGGTGGGGGGCGCGCCCTCCCCCTAGGGCGCGCCCCCCTGCCTCGTGGGGCCCCTGTAGCTGCACCAATGTACCCCCTGCACCCATATATACCTACGTATCGTAAAACTTCCAGAACAGAACCTAGATCGGGAGTTCCACCTCCGCAAGCCTCTAGAGCCACCAAAAACCAATCGGGACCCTATTCCGGCACCCTGCCGGAGGGGGATCCCATCACCGGAGGCCATCTTCATCATCCCAGTGCTATCCATGACGAGTGAGTAGTTCACCCTCGGGGCTCAGGGTATGTACCAGTAGCTATGTGTTTGATCTCTCTCTCGTGTTCTCTCTCGTGTTCCCTCTATGGCACGATCTTGATGTATCCCGAGCTTTGCTATTGTAGTTGGATCTTATGATGTTTCTCCCCCTCTACTCTATTGTGATGAATTGAGTTTCCCCTTTGAAGTTATCTTATCGGATTGAGTCTTTTATGAGAACACTTGATGTATGTCTCGGTGATCAACTTGCGGGTTTCGTGACAATGGGAACCTATGCATAGGGGTTGGCACACGTTCTTGACTCTCCGGTAGTAGCTTTGGGGCACTCTTTGAAGTACTTTTATGTTGGTTGGATGAATCTGAGATTGTGTGACGTATATCGTATAATCATGCCCACAGATACTTGAGGTGACAATGGAGTATCTAGGTGACATTAGGGTTTTGGTTGATTTGTGTCTCAAGATGTTATTCTAGCATGAACTCTATGATGGATTGAGCGCAAAGAATAGCTTTATGTTATTTTACTACGAACTCTTGAATAGATAGAACAGAAAGGATAACTTTGAGGTGGTTTCGTACCCTACCATAATTTCTACGTTTGTTCTCCGCTATTAGTGTCTTTGGAGTGACTCTTTGTTGCATGTTGAGGGCTTGTTATATGATCTATCTATGTTGTTATTGTTGAGAGAACTTGCACTAGTGAAAGTATGAACCCTAGGCCTTGTTTCCTATCATTGCAATACCATTTACGCTCACTTTTACCACTTGTTACCTTATTGTTTTTTGTAACACCCTCGATGCGGCTATATCTCCCACGTGTCGAAGCATGACTTAGAGGCATAACCGCATAGAAAGCAATGTCGCAAGTGAGGTAATCTTCGCACAACCCATGTAATACATAAGGGAAAAGATACATAGTTGGCTTACAGTCGCCACTTCACACAGTACATAAATAAATATCCATCATCCAGATTACACTCAAGGTCCGACTACGGAACCAAAATAAAAGAAGACTACGCCAAATGCTACACAGATCCCCGATCGTCCCGACTGGGCACCTCTACTAATCATCTGGAAACGATACATAGTAACGACCAAGGGCCTCATCAAATTCCCACTTGAGCTCGGTTGCGCCATCTGCGCTGGTATCCTCGGCACCTGCATCTGTTTTGGTAGAATTTGTGAGTCACGAGGACTCAGCAATCTCACACCCGCGAGATCAAGACTATTTAAGCTCAAAGGTAGGTAAGGGGGAATATGGTGGAACTGCGGCAAGCACTAAGCATATATGGTGGCTAACATACGCAAGTGAGAGCGAGAAGAGAAGCAACGCGTCGGTCGAGAAGCTAGAAGTGATCAAGAAGTGATCCTGAAACTACTTACGTCAAGCATAACTCAAACCGTGTTCACTTCCCGGACTCCGCCGAGAAGAGACCATCACGGCTACACACGCGGTTGATGCATTTTAATGAAGTCAAGTGTCAAGTTATCTACAACCGGACATTAACAAATTCCCATCTGCCTCATAACTGCGGGCATGGCTTTCGAAAGATTATATACCCTGCAGGGGTGTCCCAACTTAGCCCATCACAAGCTCTCACGGTCAACGAAGGAATAGACCTTCTCCCGGGAAGACCCGATCAGTCTCGGAATCCCGGTTCGCAAAACATTTCGGCAATGGTAAAACAAGACCAGCAAAGCCGCCCGATGTGCCGACAAATCCCGATAGGAGCTGCACATATCTCGTTCTCAGGGCAACACCGGATGAGACTAGCTACGAGTAAAACCAGCCCTCAAGTTTCCCCGAGGTGGCCCCGCAGGCAGCTCATTTCGGACCAACACTCGAAGGAGCACTGGCCCGGGGGGGTTAAATAAAGATGACCCTTGGGCTCGTGAAAACCCAAGGGAAAAGGGCTTAGGTGGCAAATGGTAAAACCAAGGTTGGGCCTTGCTGGAGGAGTTTTATTCAAAGCGAACTGTTAAGGGGGTCCCATAAATCACCCAACCGTGTAAGGAACGCAAAATCCAGGAACATAACACCGGTATGACGGAAACTAGGGCAGCAAGAGTGGAACAAGTCACCAGGCATAAGGCCGAGCCTTCCACCCTTTACCAAGTATATAAGGTGCATTAATTAAACAGGAGATATTGTGATATCCCAAAATATCCATGTTCCGACCAGGAACAAACTTCATCTTCACCTGCAACTAGCAACGCTATAAGAGGGGTTGAGCGAAAGCGGTGACATAGCCAATCAACGGTTTGCTAGGACAAGATGGTTAGAGGTTTGACATGGCAATGGGGAGGCATGATAAACAATGGCAGGTAGAGCTAACATAGCGAAAGAGCGAGCAACTAGCAAAGCAAAGATAGAAGTGATATCGAAGGTATGGTCATCTTGCCTGCAAGGTTCTCAGAGTTGTCGAAGGCTTGATCCTCGTAAACATTCTCAACAGGTTCCTCGTTCACGTGCTCATCTCCCGGCTCTACCCAAAGCAAGAACACAAGCAAGGAACCACAATAAATCACGGTGCAATGCACAAGCAACATGATGCAATACATGTCATGATATGCGAGATGTGATATGCAATGCATATGCGTGCTTCGGGAGGAAAAAGGATGAACAAGGCATCAACTTGGCAAACCAAGTATGCCGCTGGAAAGATGAGATGATTTCGGTTGAAATCGATATAAAGATCGCCGGAAACGGATGCACGGTTTGCAAATGACAAGCAAGACAAGAATGACACAAAGCTGCGATTAACAGCGCGATGCTACTTAGCATGCAACAAGAAACTATGCTACAGCACCCCAACATAAAAACAAAGCATATGGCAATGATCTACAGGAGATGCTTTACGAAAGAGGAACACTGAGCTACGGCTAAATCACATCATAACAGGTTCAAACAAGCATGGAGAAAGTGCAAAAATATTATCAGGTTGGACATGGCATAAACAGCATCACGGAGCAATGTTCAGAGCAGGTTATCAACATGCTACAGGAACTTATAATAGCAAAATAAGGCATGGCATGAATCTACTCAACACATAGATCAAAAGTCCCTTACTGACCATAAGCCAAAAAGGATCAGAAAATATGATGGCACCCACGTAAACATAGCAAGTTTCGTTAACAGATTTCAGTAAACAAAACATGGCATTGAGATAATTACGAAGGCACCTTCGTGAGCTCGATGCACTCACTACAGAGCACCTCATGATAAACTAAGCATACATCCATCAAGAAGACATGTCATGGAAGCTATACATGGCAAGAAACAACATCATAGCATATCCGGACCAACTACAACAACCTCGGCCAAATTGAATAACATGTAAACAATCTGCCAGGAAACATTTTGAAGCAAAAGTAGAGCACAAAAATGATATGCTAGACTACTCCATAATTGCAACCAGGACCATGGATGGATAGAGCATAACCATGTGTTCAAAACACCCTTACTGAAGTATCTCAAATTATGCATGGATCTCCCTGTAGCAACATGTTTACATGGCATCAAAATTACAGCAGAACAGGAACTAAAATCAGCATAATCACGAAGCCTAGTTTCCATGCTTGTGCTAGTCACCACATTGATCACAAAAATACATGGGAAGCACCTCTGTAAATAAGACATAGCCTAGTTCAAAACACATTTAGGGATCAACCTCATAGGATGCACACATCAATCATGGCAAAAATGACAAAAGAGCTCGTTCTGATAAAAATTTGAAACTAACATTATGAAGCCCTCTTCCAACAGCATTTCGGGGATCAAGATGAGCTCAAATGTAAATGATGCAATGGAATGAAATGATGTACTCTTCGAGGCGAACAATTCGGTATATTACACGCCCAAAACGGAGCCACGGGTGCGAAGATGTGATGCGATGAATATGCAACAAAATAATGGCAGAATATGACTTGGTGAAAAACGGGGGAGAAGAAAGTCAACCGTAGCGATTTTGGATCTGAGATCCAGATCGAGGGTTTCGCCGGAGTTCCTATACGCCGGAGGTGAGGGAGGAGGCCGGGGCACCGTGGGAGAGGCGGAGGCTCGCCGGGGCGCGGTCGCCGGCGGGGTTGAGGGAGAGGCGCCAGTGCTCGGC
>NC_041391.1:504061389-504078351 GCF_002162155.2 Triticum dicoccoides
GCCAGGGACGGGCCTCGCGGGCCTGGCGTGGCCGGCGGCGATGTGGGCGCGACCCGCCACGTGGCGCGGCCTGATTCGTCCGGTGGCGCGGGCGGACGTGTCCGGCCGTCCGGATTTCGTCCAGCGGCGCGAGGGGAGCGGGGAGACTAGGGTTTCGTCCGGAAATTCGAGGGAGTGCACATATTTATAGGTAGAGGGAGCTAGGAGTGTCGAAATGAGGTGCGGTTTTTGCCCACACGATCGTGATCCGACGACGGAGAGCATGGAAGTGACTTAGATGGGTTATTGGGCTGTTTTGGAGGGTTGTTGGGCTGCAACTTAAAATAGGCCTTTGCGAGAGTGCAGTTAACCGTTGGAGTACCAAACGAGCTCCAAATGACCCGGAACTTGACAGGTGGTCTACCGGTGGTGTACCAAGGACACTTGGCAAGGCTCGGTCCATTCCGAGAACGTTCAACACCCGCACACGAAAAGAGACAAGAGGGGTGCGCCGGTGCATGTGGGAGTGTCGGATTGCGAAACGGACAACGGGGAAAAAGCTCGGATGCATGAGACGAACACGTATGCAAATGAGATGCACATGATGACATGATATGAGATGCATGACATGAACAAAAAGCAAAATGAAAAACAAAACCCAACCACGGAGGGAATATCATAGCACGTAGCCGAAAATGGCAAGAGTTGGAGTTACAAATATGGAAAGTTACATCCGGGGTGTTACAACACTCCACCACTACAAGAGGATCTCGTCCCGAGATCTAGGACTGAAAGAACTCCGGATATTCGGAACGGAGGTGATCCTCGCGCTCCCAGGTGGCTTCTCGGTCGGAATGGTGTGACCACTTCACTTTCAGGAATTTGATTGACTTGTAGACTTGCGCTCGGTTTCTTCAAGAATAGCAACGGGGTGCTCATGATAAGAGAGATCTTCTTGGAGGTCGAGTCTTCGAAGTTGATAGTGCGCTCAGGAGTCTTGAAGCACTTGCGAAGCTGTGACATGTGAACACATCGTGCACGTTTGCAAAGTTGGATGGAAGCTCAAGTTGATAGGCGAGGTCGCCTCTTTTGCCAATGATCTTGAAAGGACCCACGTATCTAGGGGCAAGCTTCCCTTTCATACCGAAGCGACGAGTGCCTTTCATTGGAGAGACGCGGAGGTAGACATGGTCTTCGATTTCAAAAGCCAAGTCACGGTGCTTGCTATCATAGTAACTCTTTTGGCGCGATTGCGCGGCTTTGAGATTCTCACGAATGACTTTGCACATTTGTTTGGCTTCTGTGATCAAGTCGTTGCCAAGAAGTTGGCGTTCACCTGTCTCAGACCAGTTGAGAGGAGTACGGCACTTTCTGCCATAGAGAATTTCGAATGGGGCCTTGCCCGAACTCGCTTGGAAGTTGTTGTTGTAGGAGAACTCGGCATATGGAAGACAATCTTCCCACTTCATGCCAAAGGAGATGACACAAGCCCTGAGCATATCTTCAAGGATTTGATTGACTCGTTCGACTTGGCCACTTGTTTGAGGATGGAAAGCTGTGTTGAAACGAATGTTGGTGCCCATGGCCTTCTGAAAGGAGTCCCAGAACATAGAAGTGAAGATGCTTCCACGGTCTGAAGAGATCAATTGAGGAATACCGTGCAAGGAGACAATTCTGGAGGTGTATAGCTCTGCTAGCTGAGCTGCTGTGATAGATTCTTTGATAGGAAGAAAATGAGCCACTTTAGTAAGCTTGTCAATGACAACGAAGATAGCATCATTTCCGCGCTTGGACTTAGGAAAACCAGTCACGAAGTCCATCTCGATATGGTCAAACTTCCATTCCGGAATAGCAAGAGGTTGGAGGAGACCAGCTGGTCTTTGGTGTTCTGCTTTCACTCTTCTACAGACATCACATTCATTCACGAATTGAGCAATTTCTCGTTTCATCCGAGTCCACCAATATGACTGCTTGAGGTCATGGTACATCTTTGTACTTCCAGGATGAATGGATAGGAGGGAATTGTGTGCCTCATTCATGATGACTTTTCTCAGATCACCTTTTGGAACCACAATTCGATCCTCGAAGAAAAGAGTATCTTTGTCATCCAAGCGATAGCACTTGTATTTGGGAATGCCCTTGTCAATACCACGTTTCACCTTCTTCACCATGGTATCCAGGAGTTGTGCCTCACGAATTTGATCTTCCAAAGTAGGAGAGACTATGAGGTTGGCAAGAAAGCCTTGAGGAACAACTTGAAGATTCAGCTTGCGGAAAGCCTCACAAAGATCCGGTTGAAACGGCTTGAGAATTAGACTGTTGCAATAAGCCTTTCTGCTCAGAGCATCTGCAATCACATTCGCCTTGCCAGGAGTATATTCGATACTCGGATTGTACTCTTGAATAATTTCGACCCATTGAGTTTGCCTGAGGTTAAGGTTGGGTTGAGTGAAGATATACTTGAGGCTCTTGTGATCGGTGAAAATGTCCACTTGCCTTCCCAATAAGAGATGTCTCCATGTAATCAATGCATGGACAACTGCCGCCAACTCAAGATCGTGAGTGGGGTAGTTCTTTTCGTTGGGCTTCAACTGACGAGAGGTATAGGACACAACTTTCTTCTCTTGCATCAACACAGCACCGAGACCTTGAAGAGAAGCATCGCAGAACACTTCGAATGGCTTGGATTCATCAGGAGGAGTCAAAACAGGAGCTGTGACTAGCTTCTCTTTGAGGGTGTTGAAAGCGATGTCACACTCAGGCGTCCATACATACTTGACATGCTTCTGGAGGAGGTTGGAAAGAGGCTTTGCAATCTTAGAGAAGTTCTCAACGAATCTTCGGCAATAGCTTGCAAGACCGAGAAAACTGCGGAGCTGTTTGACATTCTAAGGAGGTTCCAATTCAGAACTGCAGAAACCTTCGCCGGATTAAGAGCAATTCCCTTGGCGGAGATGATGTGACCAAGATAAAGAACTTCATCAAGCCAGAACTCACATTTGGAAACTTCGCATAGAATTGATGCTCTTTGAGCTTGTCGAGCACCAATCGCAAATGTTTGGCATGATCCTTCTTATTCTTGGAGAAGACCAAAATATCATCGAGATACACCAGAACAAATTCATTGGTGTAGGGGTTGAAGATAAAGTTCATCATGCGAGAGAATGTTGGAGGATCATTGACAAGGCCGAAAGACATGACAGTATATTCATAGGAACCATAGCTTGTTCTGAATGCTGTCTTGGGGATATCTTGTTCACGAATGCGAATTTGATGATAACCCATACGAAGGTCAAGCTTGAAGAATACTTTAGCACCTTTGAGTTGCTCGAAAAGCTCATTGATGTTGGGAAGTGGATACTTGTTCTTGATTGTCTTCTTGTTCCATGGACGGTAATCGACGCAAAGTCGGTCCGTGCCATCTTTCTTCTGGACAAAAAGAACTCCACAACCCCATGGAGATGAACTCGGTCTGATCAAACCCAGACGCTCTTGTTCATCGAGCTGCTTCTTCAATTCCTTCAGCTCCTTGGGTCCAAGCTTGTAAGGACGCTTGCAAACAGGTTCAGTTCCAGGCTCAAGATCAATAATGAATTCGACTGGCCGATGAGGAGGCATACCCGGAAGCTCTTCTGGAAAGCCATCTTGGTACTCACAAACGACTAGAATTGAGAAATAGCATCCAACTCACCCTTCTCATTAAGAGAAAACAACCGAATGGTTTCATCACGAGCGGCATAGATGATAACATCCTCAGAAGGGTGTGTCAATTGAATTTGCCTGGCAGCACAATCAAGTTGAGCCTTGTGCTTAGAAAGCCAGTCCATCCCGAGAATTAGATCAATATCAGAATCGCCAAGAACAATTGGAGAAAACAGAAATTTATAGTCGCCCATCTTGATAGCGACATTTGGAACCATCATGCTAGAGCTCAAACGCTTAGCTGGAGAAATAACTTGCATAGCTCTAGGTAATTCCTCTGTGTCAAAATTGTGCTTCGATGCAAAAGGATATGACATGAAAGAATGCGATGCACCAGTATGAAATAAGACTTTTGCAGGAATATCATTAACAGGAAGATTACCCATTATCACATCTAAAGAATCCTCTGCCTGAGCTGCATTCATCATGTTCACCTTTGCAGACTTTGGATTATGCTTGACCACTGCATTGCTTGAAGATCTCATAGGAGGAGGAGGAGGAAGGCGCCTTTGATTGAAACACTTGTTCGCATAGTGACCTTTCTGCTGGCACTTGTTGCAAGTCACTTCTGAGAGCGGACGATGATAAGGAGCATTTGACTTTCAAGCTTGAGGCTGAGACTTGTTCTGATAGCTTGGGTTGGGTGGGTGGGAAGATCCACGGCCACCTGAGTTCTTCTGTTGGTAAGGCTGACGAAATGGAGGAGGAGGAAGATAAAACTTCTGCTGCTTAGCTGCCACTTGTGAGGAAGAAGAAGATTGCACTGCATCCCTGATTCTCTTCTTAGAAGCCTCACACTTGAGCTGAGCACCTTCTTGCTTGAGTGCCATATTGTAGAATTGATCAAACTGAGTAGGCTCAATAAGAACGAGAGCTAACTGCAGATCCTCTCTAAGGTGTCAGGACCCCGACTCAATGCCACATCGATCTAGCATGTAACACCTCATATCACTTTGCGGCCTCACGCACGGTATCCCCACGGGTGTCGCCTTACCTTTGCCCGGGACCGTTTGCGCCTTTTGGCACACGTATATGACAGTGTCGCTAGCATCCATATGATAAGGAGCCCGGGCTGACATGGCTAGTCGTAAACCCAAAGTGGCACTAACTTACAGGGACAGGCATCCATGACCCAGCATCGAACGTGTCGGTCATCAGCGAGTGAATCCAGGCTGTAGCACTGGGCTAACAGGACTCCGGTGAACCGGGCTGTAGCGGGCTAACAGGACTCCGGTATTCATCGCGTGACATTTCCCGAAGGGACAGACACAGGAACGAAGAAGGACACATGCCGGCCAGCCTAAGTGTTCCGGAGCAGTAGCAAGCTACCAGGGCTCAGAGGAAACACTAGGAGACATTTCCCGGTAAGAGAGACTACTAAGGATAAACAACTAGATAGTCAGATCCCACACATAGCAATACACATTACACGTACGCATAACATGCAAGTATGTGCTGTACAACATGGCATCACAGCATTACTCAACAACACATATAGATAAGGCTCAAGAGCCATCATAGCATTTATTACAAACAGGGGTCACACGACCCAACATTCAAAGCAATCAAGCAACAAACGGAAGCATTACATGTCTGAGTACAGACATCTAAAAATGAAAAAGGCTGGAAGCCTGACTATCTACAACGTCCGATCAAGATCGTAGCTGGGGTACAAGCTACTCGTCGAAGTCCACGAGAACACTATTAAGACCGAAGTCTCCGCTGCAAAAACATAAATAAAGCAACATGAGTACAAAGGTACTCAGCAAGACTTACATCAGATCCTATCATACATGCATGTGTATCAAGGGGGTAATGTGGGGTTTAGTTGCAGCAAGCCAGCTTTGACTCTGTGGCTAACCTGTTCTACGACTACCAGAAACTCTTGAGGTGATATGGCGCACACGAGTCCACTAATCACCACTCAATACACTACTATGGATTCATCCCCATCTCCCTACGAGAAGGCCATCCATAGCACTCACACTTGTCTTGAGCATTTTAGAGTATCCACTTCAAGTTGTCTATGTACCATGTAAGCATCCAAGAAGTCCATAACAGCGGACCCGGCTATTCGAATAGATCATGTTAACCCTGCAGGGGTGTACTTCTTCACACACGCTCTCGCCACTTACCGCCATGTACACGTCATGTATCTCGGCAACCTTCAAGCGGAAGCCTGGCGAGGGTGTCGGCCACGACCTGACTAACCACACAAGACTCTAATCCAGGTTTATCGCCTATTCGGGTTCTATCCGCAAGGAGATCCGGCCGGGGTGTCGCTCACGGCCCCAAACGATGTGAGCAGGGTTCCCAAGCCCAGCATCCGGGTGCCACTTGGTTCACCGTGCCACCTGTGCCTAGTCTGTCCCAAGCCCACCCTGCCGGGTGCCACTCGGTAGAAAAATAGCACTACCTACAAACACCAGAAACTAGTTGCGACTCCTGGACAGAGATCAAGTTGGTTAATAAGCCGAGAGGGGTCGAGTTACCGGAACCCAATGTGTGGTAGTATTGAGTCATTGGACAACATACATAGAACTTAGTGCTTAAGGACGGTTCCAGTGAGACAACCCACCATGTACTCCTACATGGCCTCTCACCACTACCTTTACCAAATCGTGTTCACACACTTCACTCTCAGCATCAGAACATATCGTAACACTCCAATTCATTCCCAATGAACCAGACCTGGCACAACTCTAAGCAATAGCAGGCATAGCATGGTAGGAACACATCATGGCTCAATCAACTCCTACACATGCTAGTGGGTTTCAACTATTTACTGTGGCAATGACAGGTCATGCAGAGCAATGGGTTCAACTACCGCAGCACAAAGTAGCAGATGAATCGTTGTTGTCCTAATGCAATAACTGAGAGCAGGGGCGAGAGAGTAGGATTTTATCGGAATGAACAAGGGGGTTTGCTTGCCTGGTAAATCAACAAGGGAGGCACTGCTTCACAGACAGGTACTCTGGAACGTCTCCGGAGCAAGACCTATCGAGAAGGAACAATGTCGGCAATCAATAAACAAACATATGCAACAATATGATGCATGAACATGGCATGAAGATGTGATGCTGTTTGGGCTAATGCAACTAGTACTCATTTGGTTTGAAGTCCATTTGAACCATAAGCTCAAATGCACTTCCAAAGTAGGCTCTTATATATGCCATAATGTGTTTTCCCATATTCAACATGTATAAGTTGGTTTGTCATGCATGAAACTAGTACATATGGATAGATTACATTTTTCTGATAATTTTTCATATATAATTTATTTCAATCTGAGCTACGGTTGAATTGATATGAATTTTTGAAGTTTAAATCAATTTCTGGAATTTCCTGAATTATTTTAATTCCAGAAAATATATATTGCGTCAGCATGACGTCAGCATGACGTCAGCAGTCAACTGTGGCTGACTGGGTCGAACCTGACGTGTGGGGTCCACACGTCAGTGACAGGGGGTTAAACAGGGTTAGATTAACTTAATTAAAAGATTAGGGGGGTCGGGGCCCACTGTCAGTGAGACAACTAATTAACTTAGTTAATTAGCCCTAACTAAACTAATACCTAAACTAAACAGGGGCATGGCCCATGCGTCAGTGACCCTGGGGGGGTCAAACCCCAGGTCAAACGAGTCAAACCCGCCGGCGGTTAGTCGCCGGCGAGGTCCGCGGCGTACTTGTGCCCCGGGTTTCCTCTGTGGTGCTCCAAATGGCGCGCGGCTAGGCGCGTTGGAGAGCTAGCTCGATGGCGCGTCGGGCGGTGGCCCGTGGCTGGGCCTGGGGTGGCCGGAGTCGACGGCGGCGAGCTCGGCTGCGGCTGCCGGAGTTCGGTCGTGCATGAGAGCGTGTTTGGAGCGCGAAAACGGGAGAAGCAAAGCACTAGGGATGCTCTACGTGGCCCTACGAGCTGGTTGGACTCGCCGGGGTGACCAAATGGTCACCGGAGCTGCGTCGACGGCGAGCTCGGCGGCGGCGAAGGTTCGGCCGTGGTGGGGAAAGGGCTACGGCGTGCGGGCGACTAAGCGGAGAGGGGGAAACGGTGGCGGAGCTCACCGCGGTTGCAGCGGGCATCAAAACGGGCTCGGGGACGTCCTGCGTGCGGCGAATCGACGGTGGTGGTGGTCGGAGCCCGAGGTGGAAGACGACGGCGACGGCGGCTCCACAGGGCGTACCGCGTCTTGTGGCTTGACGGAGGAGACGAGGAAGTCATGGCGGAGCTTCTGCGCGTGTCGGAGAGGCGAGGGGGAGGCGGTGGCTACGGCTACGGCGAGCGGCGGCGGTGATGGCGCTCGGGTGTGCGAGGGAGAGAGCAGGGGGAGAGGAGGAGCACGGGGGGGGAGAGTGAGAGGGGTCGGGGAGGCGCGTGGCGTCTCCAGAGGCGTCCAGACGAGGAGGGGAGAGGGCAGGCAAGCAGGGAGGCTGGTGGCGTGGTGTGGCGGAGCGCGCGCGCGTCGGGCACGCGCCCATCCCCCTGTCGAGGACGAAGACGACAAAGGAAGGGCCAGTGGGCTGGGCCGGCGCTGGCTGCTGCTGGGCTGCACAGGGAGGAGGCCCAGGTAGGTTTCTCCTCTTTTTGTCTCTTTTCTAATATTCTGACATATGTTTTGATTTAGTAATAACACTAAATCAATTTATTTCCTTATGCCCATTTTTGTAGGAACTAGTGGCATTATTCCAGAGCTCCCCAACAGGTGGCATAATTTTTGGACATATATTAATATATATAACTAATATATTTCCAATGCAAATATTTATGCATTAATTACAAATGGCCAAAATAAATACTTATGAGCTCCTAAAAATATTGGTTTGATTTTTTATCTCTGTCCAATATTTTCAGAGGGCAACATGAACATTTTCTTGGACCTTTTTGGAGCAATTTTTATTTGGGGTTATTTAAAAAATGATTCGGAGGGTTCCACCAATCCTCATTTCAAAATTAAATGGAATTTTAAGCATGGCACAAATGACTAGCTAGTCTAGGTCATACCAGACTAGGGATGTGACAACTCGCCCCCACTTGGAAGAATCTCGTCCCGAGATTCAAGGGTCGACGGAAAGGAAGTGGGGTACTCCAATCGAAGACGATCTTCTCGCTCCCAAGTAGCTTCTCTCTCGGAATGATGAGACCACTGAACTTTGAGAAACTTGATGTTCTGACGTCGGGTAACACGCTCTGCTTGATCAAGAATGCGAACCGGGTACTCTCGGTATGTGAGGTTATCTTGGAGATCAAGCGTTTCGTGGTCCACTTAGCGGATAGGATCCGAGAAGCAACGCCTGAGTTGAGAGACGTGGAAGACATCATGAATTCGAGAAAGATGTGGGGGTAGTTCCAACTGGTAGGCAACCTCTCCTCGTTTAGCGAGAATGCGAAAGGGACCAATGTAACGAGGAGCCAACTTGCCCTTGATACCGAAACGATGGGTACCCTTCAAAGGAGTAACCCGAAGGTAAGCTTGGTCGCCAATTTCATAAGTCATATCCTTATGATGACGATCGTACTGGCTCTTTTGACGAGATTGGGCTGTTTTCAAATTCTCACGAATGATGCGAACTTGCTCTTCTGCCTCCTGGATCATGTCCGGTCCAAAGAATTGTCTTTCACCGGTTTCTGACCAGTCCAAAGGTGTTCGACATCTTCGTCCATAGAGAACCTCAAAAGGAGCTTTCTTGAGGCTGGATTGATAGCTATTGTTATAAGCAAACTCGGCAAAAGAAAGACATTTCTCCCAATCCATACCGAATGAGATAACGCAAGCTCTAAGCATGTCTTCGAGAATTTGGTTGACCCGTTCCACCTGACCACTCGACTGAGGGTGGAAAGCGGTACTGAAGGAAAGATGGGTTCCCATGGCAGTTTGGAAACTCTCCCAGAAATGAGAAGTGAAAAGACTGCTACGGTCTGAATTAATCTCTAGTGGAACACCATGAAGTGACACTATTCGAGAAATGTATAAGTCAGCAAGCTGACTAGCAGTGATACTCTCTCGAACAGGAAGGAAGTGAGCCACTTTGGAAAGACGATCAACGACTACGAAGATAGCGTTATTCCCTCTCTTGGTCCTGGGAAAACCGGTGATGAAGTCCATACCAACTTTATCCCATTTCCATTCAGGAATAGCTAAAGGCTGAAGGGTGCCAGCAGGTCTTTGATACTCTGCCTTAACGCGACGACAAACGTCACATTTAGCAATGAACTCAGCGATTTCTCTCTTCATCCTAGTCCACCAGAACCTCTGGCGTAGGTCCTGATACATCTTAGTACTACCGGGATGAATCGTGAGAGGACATTCATGCGCCTCCTTAAGAATCAATTGTCGCAGATGTTGCTTCTTGGGGACCACCAGGCGGTTCCCAAAGAAAACAACACCTCGATCATCTATAGAGAAACTACCAGCAATACCCTTGGCAATGTTTCTCGTGATCCGGGTAATCCCCGTATCATGCTTCTGGGCTTCTATGATAAGATTCACAAGGGTAGGTTTCGCCACCAAGGTAGAAAGGAATCCGTGAGGACCAATGTGAAGATTAAGCTTACAGAATTCCTCATGGAGAGGTGGTTGGCCTTGCTGCAACATGAGATTGTTGCAATAGGATTTGCGGCTTAGAGCATCAGCCATGACATTGGCTTTGCCTGGGGTGTAGGTAATCCCTAGATCATAATCTGTGATTAACTCCAACCAACGTCTTTGCCTAAGGTTCAGGTCTGGTTGGGTGAAGATATACTTGAGACTCTGGTGATCGGTGTAGATCTCGCAATGTTTACCAAGGAGGTAATGTCGCCAGGTCTTGAGTGCATAGACTACGGCTGCAAGCTCTAGATCATGTGTAGGATAATTATCCTCATGTGGATGCAACCGTCGAGATGCATAGGCAATCACATGACGATCCTGCATAAGAATGCAACCTAGTCCCTGTCGTGAGGCGTCACAATAGATAACAAAGTCCTTTGTGAAATCCGGTGGCACAAGTATGGGAGCAGAAGTCAGGCGTCTTTTCAGTTCCTGAAAACTGTACTCACACTATGGGGACCACTCAAATTTTTTATCTTTCTTGAGAAGTTCCGTGAGGGGTTTGGCTACTTTGGAGAAATTTTCAACAAAGCGGCGACAATAGCTGGCTAGACCAAGGAAACTTCTAACTTGTTTAACGGTCTCAGGTGGAGTCCAATCGAGAACGGCCTTGACTCTCTCGGGATTGACAGCAATGCCCTTACCAGAGATTACGTGGCCTAGGTAGGTCACTTCTGGCAACCAAAATTCACACTTGGAGAACTTGGCATAAAGGCGGTGCTCTCTGAGTTTTTCTAAAACAAGTCTAAGATGTTCGGCATGCTCTTCCTCGTTCTTCGAGTAAATAAGAATATCATCGAGGTAAACCACGACGAACTTATCTAAGTACTCCATGAAGATCGAGTTCATCAAGCGGGAGAAAGTAGCTGGAGCATTGGTTAGGCCAAAGGACATGACGGTGTACTCGTACTGGCCATAACGAGTGACAAAGGCTGTCTTGGGAATGTCCCCGTTTCTGATCTTGATTTGGTGGTAGCCTAACCTTAAATCCATCTTGGAGAAGACTGAGGATCCAGCGAGCTGATCATACAGATTGTTGATCCTGGGGAGCGGATACTTGTTCTTTATCGTGACCAAATTAACGGGACGATAATCTACAACCATCCGGTCCGTACCATCCTTCTTCTTAACAAAGAGGACGGGGCAAGCCCAAGGGGAAGAACTAGGACTGATGAAACCTTTTTGCAAGGACTCGTCAAGTTGTTTCTTAAGCTCGGCTAGTTCTAAGGGTGCCATATTGTAAGGTCTCCTAGAGATTGGAGCTGTTCCTGGGATAAGATCTATGACGAACTCTACATCTCTGTCGGGCGGAACACCTGGCAGTTCCTCTGGAAAGACATCCGGGAAATCACGGACTACCCGGATATCTTCAAGGTCTGGAAGAGGGCTGGCATTAAGAGAATAGAGCTGACGCTTTGCAACTCTAGTGGAGACAGTGACTATCTTGCCAGATGGGTGTGTAAGCTGAACAGATCTGGTGTAACAATCAATCTTGGCATGATGAGCTGTCATCCAGTCCATACCCAAGATGATGTTAATATCTGAGGACTTGAGGGCTACAAGTGATGCAAGGAATACAAGTCTGTCAACAAGGATTTCGTTACCATGGCTTACACTAGAGGTTTGCCATTTGGATCCAGGAGTTTGGATGACTAGCGGAGTTGGCATATCACAAAATGACAGGTTGTGCAAGTTAGCATAGCTTTCAGAAATGAAGGAGTGAGATGCTCCAGTATCAAATAGAACTGATGCTGGGTGACAATTGACAAGGAGTGTACCAAGAACGACATCCGGATCATCATGAGCGTCTTTAGCTGAGACGTGATGCACACGTCCATGTTCAGTGGGGGCTGACTTGACACTGATCATCTTGCGTGATGGCTTAACACAGCCAACAGTCTTCTCGGGCTGGGGTGGAGCATAACTAGTTTGAGAGCTGTCACGTGCATAGTGTCCTGGCTTCCCGCATGTGAAGCAAGTCCCTGAGGTTGGACGGGGACCCGCACTGACAAGCGGTCTACCAGTAGGCCTGGGTGGAACATATGGCTGAGCTGGGGGAGGCACCACATAGGATGGCCTCGGTGTATATCCAGAAGGAAGAGCGGAGTTTGGAACCCAAATCCGGCGCTTCTGGGAGCTAGAGCCAGAGGAAGATCCCAAATCACGGGTGTGATTACGAGACTCCTCGTAAGTGAGTTGAGCTGTCTCTGCATTGATGGCCTTGTTCACAAGGGCTTGGAATGTATCACAATGATGTAGGTGGAGATCACGACGCAACTTGGGGTTGAGACCCTTCCGGAACCTTGCTTGCTTCTTGGCGTCCGTGGACACTTCTTCTGTGGCATAGCGAGCGAGGTTCTCAAACTCTCTACTACAAGCATCAACAGCCATCTTATTCTGGGTGAAACTACAGAACTCTTCTCTCTTGCGATCAATGAGGGCCTGGGGAATGTGATGCTCGCGAAAAGCCTCAGTGAAATCTCTCCAGGTAGGAATCTGGCCAGGTGGAAGCATAGCCTCATAGTTCTGCCACCAAAGACTAGCAGGACCTTCCAGGTGGTATGTGGCATAAGTGACCTTGTCATCTTCAGCTACGCTCGCGGAACGCAGCTTATGAGTGATGCTACGGAGCCAGTCATCTGCATCGAGTGGCTCGATGGAATGATGAAAGGTAGGTGGGTGCAAGCGAAAGAAGTCATGAATGGTCGCAGACTTATTGGACTGATGTGCGGTGTTCTCCTCGATACGTGCCAACAAACGGTTAGACTCACGCTTGTTCCTCTCCATTTCTAGCATGAACTCTGTCAATGAAGGCGGGTCGGGAGGATCCTCATCCCTACCATATCCGTGGTTCTGGCTACGAGCAACAGAACTTCGCTTAACTGATGATATCCTGAGAAACGAAACCAAAGACGGAATCAGCATCAACTATAGACTGTAGAATGTAGGACAAGGAATTGGTATCACTCGAACTCCTAGGGAAATTCCGGCAGCATAACAGCAGTAAAATGCTCAGAATGAGACATCCTACTAAAAATGGGGTGGTAACATACTCATCAGCATTACTCAAGGTTCTGAGATCATACTAAACAGACTACACCGGAAGTACTCAAAACTGGGGTATGACTCTGATCAACCAATCCTATGGGACTACGGAGTAGTAACACGTGATCCTGATAGACGGAAGAGAAAGCCTAGTTCCTTAACCCCGTAGAAAAGATAGGATGACTCAGATCAGAAGGCCATGAGGTAAAGGAGTAAAAAGAGCCTTACGTTCCTTCCCATAATCAATTCCCTTATATAACTAAAGAATTTCTAGACTCAACTTCGACCAATTTGGCTTGGTAATCCTACAGGCAGTCAGGCTCTGATACCAAGGCTGTCAGGACCCTGACTCAATGCCACATCGATCTAGCATGTAACACCTCATATCACTTTGCGGCCTCACGCACGGTATCCCCACGGGTGTCGCCTTACCTTTGCCCGGGACCGTTTGCGCCTTTTGGCACACGTATATGACAGTGTCGCTAGCATCCATATGATAAGGAGCCCGGGCTGACATGGCTAGTCGTAAACCCAAAGTGGCACTAACTTACAGGGACAGGCATCCATGACCCAGCATCGAACGTGTCGGTCATCAGCGAGTGAATCCAGGCTGTAGCACTGGGCTAACAGGACTCCGGTGAACCGGGCTGTAGCGGGCTAACAGGACTCCAGTATTCATCGCGTGACATTTCCCCGAAGGGACAGACACAGGAACGAAGAAGGACACATGCCGGCCAGCCTAAGTGTTCCGGGGCAGTAGCAAGCTACCAGGGCTCAGAGGAAACACTAGGAGACATTTCCCGGTAAGAGAGACTACTAAGGATAAACAACTAGATAGTCAGATCCCACACATAGCAATACACATTACACGTACGCATAACATGCAAGTATGTGCTGTACAACATGGCATCACATCATAACTCAACAACTCATATAGATAAGGCTCAAGAGCCATCATAGCATTTATTACAAACAGGAGTCACACGACCCAACATTCAAGGCAATCAAGCAACAAACGGAAGCATTACATGTCTGAGTACAGACATCTAAAAATGAAAAAGGCTGAAAGCCTGACTATCTACAACTTCCGATCAAGATCGTAGCTGAGGTACAAGCTACTCGTCGAAGTCCACGAGAACACTATTAAGACCGAAGTCTCCGCTGCAAAAACATAAATAAAGCAACATGAGTACAAAGGTACTCAGCAAGACTTACATCAGATCCTATCATACATGCATGTGTATCAAGGGGGTAATGTGGGGTTTAGTTGCAGCAAGCCAGCTTTGACTCTGTGGCTAACCTGTTCTACGACTACCAAAAACTCTTGAGGTGATATGGCGCACACGAGTCCACTAATCACCACACAATACACTACTATGGATTCATCCCCGTCTCCCTACGAGAAGGCTATCCATAGCACTCACACTTGTCTTGAGCATTTTAGAGTATCCACTTCAAGTTGTCTATGTACCATGTAAGCATCCAAGAAGTCCATAACCGCGGACCCGGCTATTCGAATAGATCATGTTAACCCTGCAGGGGTGTACTTCTTCACACACGCTCTCGCCACTTACCGCCATGTACACGTCATGTATCTCGGCAACCTTCAAGCGGAAGCCTGGCGAGGGTGTCGGCCACGACCTGACTAACCACACAAGACTCTAATCCAGGTTTATCGCCTATTCGGGTTCCATCCGCAAGGAGATCCGGCCGGGGTGTTGCTCACGGCCCCAAACGATGTGAGCAGGGTTCCCAAGCCCACCATCCGGGTGCCACTTGGTTCACCGTGCCACCTGTGCCTAGTCTGTCCCAAGCCCACCCTGCCGGGTGCCACTCGGTAGAAAAATAGCACTACCTACAAACACCAGAAACTAGTTGCGACTCCTGGACAGAGATCAAGTTGGTTAATAAGCCGAGAGGGGTCGAGTTACCGGAACCCAATGTGTGGTAGTATCGAGTCATTGGACAACATACATAGAACTCAGTGCTTAAGGACGGTTCCAGTGAGACAACCCACCATGTACTCCTACATGGCCTCTCACCACTACCTTTACCAAATCGTGTTCACACACTTCACTCTCAGCATCAGAACATATCGTAACACTCCAATTCATTCCCAATGAACCAGACCTGGCACAACTCTAAGCAATAGCAGGCATAGCATGGTAGGAACACATCATGGCTCAATCAACTCCTACACATGCTAGTGGGTTTCAACTATTTACTGTGGCAATGACAGGTCATGCAGAGGAATGGGTTCAACTACCGTAGCACAAAGTAGCAGATGAATCGTTGTTGTCCTAATGCAATAACTGAGAGCAGGGGCGAGAGAGTAGGATTTTATCGGAATGAACAAGGGGGTTTGCTTGCCTGGTAAATCAACAAGGGAGGCACTGCTTCACAGACAGGTACTCTGGAACGTCTCCGGAGCAAGACCTATCGAGAAGGAACAATGTCGGCAATCAATAAACAAACATATGCAACAATATGATGCATGAACATGGCATGAAGATGTGATGCTGTTTGGGCTAATGCAACTAGTACTCATTTGGTTTGAAGTCCATTTGAACCATAAGCTCAAATGCACTTCCAAAGTAGGCTCTTATATATGCCATAATGTGTTTTCCCATATTCAACATGTATAAGTTGGTTTGTCATGCATGAAACTAGTACATATGGATAGATTACATTTTTCTGATAATTTTTCATATATAATTTATTTCAATCTGAGCTACGGTTGAATTGATATGAATTTTTGAAGTTTAAATCAATTTCTGGAATTTCCTGAATTATTTTAATTCCAGAAAATATATATTGCGTCAGCATGACGTCAGCACGACGTCAGCAGTCAGTGACAGGGGGTTAAACAGGGTTAGATTAACTTAATTAAAAGATTAGGGGGGTCGGGGCCCACTATCAGTGAGACAACTAATTAACTGAGTTAATTAGCGCTAACTAAACTAATACCTAAACTAAACAGGGGCATGGCCCATGCGTCAGTGACCCTGGGGGGTCAAACCCCAGGTCAAACGAGTCAAACCCGCCGGCGGTTAGTCGCCGGCGAGGTCCGCGGCGTACTTGTGCCCCGGGTTTCCTCTGTGGTGCTCCAAATGGCGCGCGGCTAGGCGCGTTGGAGAGCTAGCTCGATGGCGCGTCGGGCGGTGGCTGTGGCTGGGCCTGGGGTGGCCGGAGTCGACGGCGGCGAGCTCGGCTGCGGCTGCCGGAGTTCGGTCGTGCACGAGAGCGCGTTTGGAGCGCGAAAACGGGAGAAGCAAAGCCCTAGGGATGCTCTACGTGGCCCTACGAGCTGGTTGGACTCGCCGGGGTGACCAAATGGTCACCGGAGCTGCGTCAACGGCGAGCTCGGCGGCGGCGAAGGTTCGGCCGTGGTGGGGAAAGGGCTACGGCATGCGGGCGACTAAGCGGAGAGGGGGAAACGGTGGTGGAGCTCACCGCGGTTGCAGCGGGCGTCGAAACGGGCTCGGGGACGTCCTGCGTGCGGCGAATCGACGGCGGTGGTGGTCGGAGCCCGAGGTGGAAGACGACGGCGACGGCGGCTCCACAGGGCGTCCGGCGTCTTGTGGCTTGACGGAGGAGACGAGGAAGTCGTGGCGGAGCTTCTGCGCATGTCGGAGAGGCGAGGGGGAGGCGG
>NC_041391.1:504078581-504124226 GCF_002162155.2 Triticum dicoccoides
GGAAGAGTGAGAGGGGTCGGGGTGGCGCGTGGCGTCTCCAGAGGCGTCCAGACGAAGAGGGGAGAGGGCAGGCAAGCAGGGAGGCTGGTGGCGTGGCGCGGCGGAGCGCGCGCGCGTCGGGCACGTGCCCATCCCCCTGTCGAGGACGAAGACGACAGAGGAGGGGCCAGTGGGCTGGGCCGGCGCTGGCTGCTGCTGGGCTGCACAGGGAGGAGGCCCAGGTAGGTTTCTCCTCTTTTTGTCTCTTTTCTAATATTCTGACATATGTTTTGATTTAGTAATAACACTAAATCAATTTATTTCCTTATGCCCATTTTTGTAGGAACTAGTGGCATTATTCCAGAGCTCCCCAACAGGTGGCATAATTTTTGGACATATATTAATATATATAACTAATATATTTCCAATGCAAATATTTATGCATTAATTCCAAATGGCCAAAATAAATACTTATGAGCTCCTAAAAATATTGGTTTGATTTTTATCTCTGTCCAATATTTTCAGAGGCCAACATGAACATTTTCTTGGACCTTTTTGGAGCAATTTTTATTTGGGGTTATTTCAAAAATGATTCTGAGGGTTCCACCAATCCTCATTTCAAAATTAAATGGAATTTTAAGCATCATGCACAAATGACTAGCTAGTCTAGGTCATACCAGACTAGGGATGTGACATAAGGCCACCTCTGAACTGATAGATCATACTCTTCTCATCTGGAACATCTTGCTTAGCAAAGCGAGCAAGTTTCTGAAACTGCTTGTTGTATTCATACACTGACATGTTGCCTTGCTTGAGATTGCGGAACTCCTCACGCTTGCTCTCAACAACACTGGTAGGAATATGGTGAGCTTTAAAGTCCTGACAGAAATTAGTCCAAGTAATCACTCGACCACCTCTGGAATCCTTGTATTGCTGGAACCAATCAGCTGCCTGATCCTTGAGCTGAAAAGAAGCGAACTTGACATAGTCCTCAGGCCTGACATTGCTGCATTCAAAATGCTTGTTGATATCCACGAGCCAATCATCGGCGTGTGTGGCCTCGACACAGTAGCTGAAAGACTTCGGCTGATTTGCAAGGAATTGGTTGAGGGTTGGAAACTAAGGCTGATGATTGAACTGCCCTTGACCTTGATTCCCTTGGTTGCCTTGGCCTTGGTTGCGCTCTTGCATGAGCTGGATCATCATCTGAGCATGGGCGTTAGAGGCTGCCATCAAAGCTTGCCATGCCTCCGGAGGCAGAGGTGGAGGTGGAGGGTTCGCCTGACTCCCATAATTGCGTTCGGATTCTGACGCGTTGGCGGAGCCATCCTGAAGAGGGTGACATCCGTTAGCATCTTGATAGACAGATAGACAAGTTTAATCAACGGATAGAAATTGCAACCTATAGTCTTCACAATAAACATTCGAACATGGATGAACGAATGAATTCCAAAGTAAACATCACACGTCCATTAAGGTGAGAAGCCACTTGATAAGAGATTGATGAATGAAATAAACAAGGTACAACTGGAACAAATAAGTGGTAAGGATTACCCAATCACAAACCAAATATCTACGGGAAGAAATGCTAGAGCTACTTGAAACCCACCTATAAACTCCCGAAACTTTCTGGTTATGCAATCTCGTGTTGGGGATACAGGGGAAGCAATATATCTCACCCAAACTAACAATCCCTACATCCAGCTGTATCCATCTGTCAACACATAACCAAGAAACCTTCGGAAATCGTGTACCTCAACCTTCGAAAAGCATCCGTTATACGAGTTACGGCAATACTCTCGAGCTCGCCCCAGTACTGGGTTATCGGGGTTATCTCACCAACTATACAAAAGAGATTTTCGATGTCGGCAAAGCTCATGTATTCCAGAACTGTAACGATAAAATTGTGACGACAACACCTCGGAGCTCAACTCCCCGGGACACTGCCACAACCCCTAAATGTTAGGAGGCACCAAGAACAATGTTCTCGTCACAAAACCATCGGAACGATTCCAAGATACCTGCGTGATCCTAAATTTTTTTTAGTGAAATTTGAGAAGAGGACAGACAAAACATCTACTTCAGGAGACCTCACTAGAGCGACGAAGGGACTAAGGAGTAAAAAGAATCCTACTCTCCGATATATATAATCCTAAGACTCAAAACATTTTTGTTCTAGACTCAACATCGCCAGCAAACAATCAAGTAGGGGGCTCCTAAGTCGGGGATGGCTCTGATTACCAACTTGTAACGCCCTCGATGCGGCTATATCTCCCACGTGTCGAAGCACGACTTAGAGGCATAACCGCATTTAAAGCAATGTCGCAAGTGAGGTAATCTTCGCACAACCCATGTAATACATAAGGGAAAAGATACATAGTTGGCTTACAGTCGCCACTTCACACAATACATAAATAAACATCCATCATCCATATTACACTCAAGGCCCGACTACGGAACCAAAATAAAAGAAGACTACCCCAAATGCTACACAGATCCCTGATCGTCCCGACTGGGCACCTCTACTGATCATCTGGAAACGATACATAGTAACGACCAAGGGCCTCATCAAATTCCCACTTGAGCTCGGTTGCGCCATCTGCGCTGGTATCCTCGGCACTTGCATCTGTTTTGGTAGAATCTATGAGTCACGAGGACTCAGCAATCTCACACCCGCGAGATCAAGACTATTTAAGCTCAAAGGTAGGTAAGGGGGAATATAGTGGAACTGCGGCAAGCACTAAGCATATATGGTGGCTAACATACGCAAGTGAGAGTGAGAAGAGAAGCAACGCGTCGGTCGAGAAGCTAGAAGTGATCAAGAAGTGATCCTGAAACTACTTACGTCAAGCATAACTCAAACCGTGTTCACTTCCCGGACTCCGCCGAGAAGAGACCATCACGGCTACACATGCAGTTGATGCATTTTAATGAAGTCAAGTGTCAAGTTATCTACAACCGGATATTAACAAATTCCCATCTGCCTCATAACCGCGGGCACGGCTTTCGAAAGATTATATACCCTGCAGGGGTGTCCCAACTTAGCCCATCACAAGCTCTCACGGTCAATGAAGGAATAGACCTTCTCCCGGGAAGACCCGATCAGTCTCAGAATCCCGGTTCGCAAAACATTTCGACAATGGTAAAACAAGACCAGCAAAGCCACCCCATGTGCCGATAAATCCCGATAGGAGCTGCACATATCTCGTTCTCAAGGAAACACTGGATGAGACTAGCTACGAGTAAAACCAGCCCTCAAGTTTCCCCGAGGTGGCCCCGCAGGCAGCTCATTTCGGACCAACACTCGAAGGAGCACTGGCCCGGGGGGGTTAAATAAAGATGACCCTTGGGCTCGCGAAAACCCAAGGGAAAAGGGCTTAGGTGGCAAATGGTAAAACCAAGGTTGGGCCTTGCTGGAGGAGTTTTATTCAAAGCGAACTGTTAAGGGGGTCCCATAAATCACCCAACTGTGTAAGGAACGCAAAATCCAGGAACATAACACCGGTATGACGGAAACTAGGGCGGCAAGAGTGGAACAAGTCACCAGGCATAAGGCTGAGCCTTCCACCCTTTACCAAGTATATAAGGTGCATTAATTAAACAGGAGATATTATGATATCCCAAAATATCCATGTTCCGACCAGGAACAAACTTCATCTTCACCTGCAACTAGCAACGCTATAAGAGGGCTTGAGCGAAAGCGGTGACATAGCCAATCAACGGTTTGCTAGGATAGGATGGTTAGAGGTTTGACATGGCAATGGGGAGGCATGATAAACAATGGCAGGTAGAGCTAACATAGCGAAAGAGCGAGCAACTAGCAAAGCAAAGATAGAAGTGATATCGAAGGTATGGTCATCTTGCCTGCAAGGTTCTCAGAGTTGTCGAAGGCTTGATCCTCGTAAACATTCTCAACAGGTTCCTCGTTCACGTGCTCGTCTCCCGACTCTACCCAAAGCAAGAACACAAGCAAGGAACCACCATAAATCACGATGCAATGCACAAGCAACATGATGCAATACATGTCATGATATGCGAGATGTGATATGCAATGCATATGCGTGCTTCGGGAGGAAAAAGGATGAACAAGGCATCAACTTGGCAAACCAAGTATGCTGCTGGAAAGATGAGATGATTTCGGTTGAAATCGATATAAAGATCGCCGGAAAAGGATGCACGGTTTGCAAATGACAAGCAAGACAAGAATGACACAAAGCTGCGATTAACAGCGCGATGCTACTTAGCATGCAACAAGAAACTATGCTACAGCACCCCAACATAAAAACAAAGCATATGGCAATGATCTACAGGAGATGCTTTACGAAAGAGGAACACTGAGCTACGGCTAAATCACATCATAACAGGTTCAAACAAGCATGGAGAAAGTGCAAAAATATTATCAGGTTGGACATGGCATAAACAGCATCACGGAGCAATGTTCAGAGCAGGTTATCAACATGCTACAGGAACTTATAATAGCAAAATAAGGCATGGCATGAATCTACTCAAAACATAGATCAAAAGTCCCTTACTGACCATAAGCCAAAAAGGATCAGAAAATATGATGGCACCCACGTAAACATAGGAAGTTTCGTTAACAGATTTCAGTAAACAAAACATGGCATTGAGATAATTACGAAGGCACCTTCGTGAGCTCGATGCACTCACTACAGAGCACCTCATGATAAACTAAGCATACGTCCATCAAGAAGACATGTCATGGAAGCTATACATGGCAAGAAACAACATCATAGCATATCCGGACCAACTACAACAACCTCGGCCAAATTGAATAACATGTAAACAATCTGCCAGGAAACATTTTGAAGCAAAAGTAGAGCACGAAAATGATATGCTAGACTACTCCATAATTGCAACCAGGACCATGGATGGATAGAGCATAACCATGTGTTCAAAACACCCTGACTGAAGTATCTCAAATTATGCATGGATCTCCCTGTAGCAACATGTTTACATGGCATCAAAATTACAGCAGAACAGGAACTAAAATCAGCATAATCACGAAGCCTAGTTTGCATGCTTGTGCTAGTCACCACATTGATCACAAAAATACATGGGAAGCACCTCTGTAAATAAGACATAGCCTAGTTCAAAACACATTTAGGGATCAACCTCATAGGATGCACACATCAATCATGGCAAAAATGACAAAAGAGCTCGTTCTGATAAAAATTTGAAACTAACATTATGAAGCCCTCTTCCAACAGCATTTCGGGCTTCAAGATGAGCTCAAATGTAAATGATGCAATGGAATGAAATGATGTACTCTTCGAGGCGAACAATTCGGTATATTACACGCCCAAAACGGAGCCACGGGTGCGAAGCTGTGATGCGATGAATATGCAACAAAATAATGGCAGAATATGACTTAGTGAAAAACGGGGGAGAAGAAAGTCAACCGTAGCGATTTTGGATCTGAGATCCAGATCGAGGGTTTCGCCGGAGTTCCTATGCGCCGGAGGTGAGGGAGGAGGCCGGGGCACCGTGGGAGAGGCGGAGGCTCGCCGGGGCGCGGTCGCCGGCAGGGTTGAGGGAGAGGCGCCAGTGCTCGGCGTTGAGGGGCGCGGCGGCGGGGCAGGAGCGGGCGGCCGAGGCGGCCGGCGGCGCGCGGGCCGGGGGGCGCGGGAGGCGAAGGCGGGGGCCGGGGACAGGCCTCGCGGGCCTGGCGCGGCCGGCGGTGATGTGGGGCGCGACCCGCCACGTGGCGCGGCCTGATTCGTCCGGTGGCGCGGGCGGACGTGTCCGGCCGTCCGGATTTCGTCCAGCGGCGCGAGGGGAGCGGGGAGACTAGGGTTTCGTCCGGAAATTCGGGGGAGTGCACATATTTATAGGTAGAGGGAGCTAGGAGTGTCCAAATGATGTGCGGTTTTCGCCCACACGATCGTGATCCGACGACGGAGAGCATGGAAGTGACTTTGATGGGTTATTGGGCTGTTTTGGAGGGGTGTTGGGCTGCAACTTAAAAGAGGCCTTTGCGAGAGTGCGGTTAACCGTTGGAGTACCAAACGAGCTCCAAATGACCCGGAACTTGACAGGTGGTCTACCGGTGCTGTACCAAGGCCACTTCGCAAGGCTCGGTCCATTCCGAGAACGTTCAACTCCCGCACACGAAAAGAGACAAGAGAGGTGCGCCGGTGCATGTGGGAGTCTCGGATTGCGAAATGGACAACGGGGAAAAAGCTCGGATGCATGAGACGAACACGTATGCAAATGAGATGCACATGATGACATGATATGAGATGCATGACATGATATGAGATGCATGACATGAACAAAAAGCAAAATGAAAAACAAAACCCAACCACGGAGGGAATATCATAGCACGTAGCCAAAAAGGCAAGAGTTGGAGTTACAAATATGGAAAGTTACATCCGGGGTGTTACATTTTTATTATTTCAGATTACAAAAACCTATATCTACTATCTATTTTGCACTTGTATCGTCATCTCTTCGCCGGACTAGTGCACCTATACAATTTACCATTGTATTGGGTGTGTTAGGGACACAAGAGACTCTTTGTTATTTGGTTGCAGGGTTGTTTGAGAGAGACCATCTTCATCCTACGCCTCCTATGGATTGATGAACCTTAGGTCATCCACTTGAGGGAAATTTGCTACTGTCCTACAAACCTGTGCACTTGCAGGCCCAACAACGTCTACAAGAAGAAGGTTGTGTAGTAGACATCAGCGCCTCGTCTAGCAGCAGAGACGACTCCTGGGAACCCAGTGACTCTCCTGAGCCCAGTGAGTCTCCGGAATCGAGCGACGAGAGCTACGTGCCGCCCAGCTCCCGCCGGAGTCGGAGTGCAGTAGCGGCTTCCGCTCGATGTCGGCAGCGATGCCATAGGGCTTAGTAGATGCTTTCCCTACGCAGAATGAAGATCGGCCCCGTGGGGTTTGTAAAGATCGGAATGTACTTAATACCAATGCTGCTTCTTTTGATTTTGTGACGGATTCACGTATCCCAGTTCATCTCGGTTCCTCCCTTTTCTTTTCCCTAGGCAGCGCGACGCTCTACGCTGATGGGATCCTGTCCCGAGGCAGGCTTCAGCCGTCGCTAGTATGCCAGGTCGTGATGCCGTGGTCAAGGCTAGGAGGTGAGCGGCCCGAGGTTCGGTAAGATCTCATGAGACGCGATGCTCACGAGGTCCCCCTTGGCACGCAAGTAGCTACACAGAGAATCGAAAAGGGAAGTGGAACTGCCCAAATGGAACTGCGAGGCGGTATGCGCAGGGAGCGGAGTCAGTGTTGCAGTTAATCGGGACTTATCTTTTGGTGTCTTGGCCCGTCATGAAGATGGTGCTTGCTCCCCGCCTGTGGCAGTACCATTGGGCTTGGCCTGCAGCGGCCACCTTCCTTCCCCGCTCGCCCAGGTGCTCTATGTCCTCGGGACCCGACCCTTGAGTGAGCTCAGCCGCTGCTGGTATGCCAGGTCGTGATGCTGTGGTCAAGGCTAGGGGTGAGGGCAGGAGAGCCGGTAGGAACTCCCAAGATGCGATGCTCCAGAGGCCCCCCTTCAACTTGCAAGCGACTCGTGAGGCTAGATGGTGGTCGTCCGAGCTGACTCGTGGCCCACTGCCAGATGAACCTGCAGGTTAGATGATAGGAAAGAATGGGAACCCTTGCGGAGTGGTCCTGCAGCCCAGGGCATATGACAGAGGCTCCGAGGACCTGGCGAGTGGACCAGTTCGTGAACCAGAGCTCGATCCCTGGGTTTATCAGCGTTGCAGGGACGGACCCGAGCACAAGCATCGTGCCGACATAAGTTGTTCTGTAGCGATGTTGGAGAGGTGCAAACCAGCGAACACATGGGGGGGGCGCAAGCCGGCTAGGACTCGCGGTCGTAGGGTGACAATCATAGTTAAACTCACAGAAATGGTTAGATAGTCCTGGTAAATGAAAAACGATACATGTCGTAGGGCCGGACCCACACTGCCTGGGGATGATGCAGCCCGAGGGGCGCCCCCATACTGAAGGAACTAGAGAGATGTCACCTGGTATTGTTGCTGAAGAAGTGTTGAAGTAGCCAAAAAACGCACGCTGCTGGAGTCGTTCCTCGCGAGCCGCTCTAATGCCGAGCCTCGGGAGGCTCAGAGGGCCCTGGAAGCTCCTGAAGGTGCTCCTCCATCTCCGCCAGGATCGCCTGATGCATGGCCTCGCGAGCTGCCAGGGCATCCCTCATGCAGCGCTGGAACACCACAGCCGCGCCCGGTAGGCCGAGAGGCATGCGAACGTAGCTGTGAGGTGGACCCTCGCATCGGCCGACACAAGATGGCCACATGGGCTACCGAGACGCGGCCCTGTTGAGCTCGGGAATGTCAATGTAGACGCGTAACTCCTTACCCTCACCGGGGCAGTGAGCTGCGCCTCGCGGCAGGTGAAGATCACCCTGCAGAACCCTTGCCTCTTGAATCTCCTCGATTGCCTGGCCGATGAACTCCTGAACACCTGGTGCCCCACGCCTGCTGCCTTCTCGTGGGAAGCGTGCTCTGAAGAGCGCCTCCACATGGTGCCCGAGTGCCTCCCTCATGACCCTGGCTAGGTCTGAGGCCCTCCCGAGGAGATCCCCCGAGCCCAGCTTGAGAGGGGCGCCGAGCGCGCCTTCCTATGTGATGGGTGAAGGTGTCGCGTCCGGAGACGCGAGGCTTAGCGCGGCGTCCTCGAGTGATGCTCCTTCACGAGACCCCTGTCCCAGCTGCAACTTCTTCGTCTTGGGGGCGACATCAGGAGGAAGGGCTCCGCCCTCCTCTTCAGGGTTCTCGACCGCCGAAGCCTGGAAGGCGCGCTCGAGGGAGCACACCGCATCCTTCTCTTTGGCATGCGACCGTGATGACGCTGCTGCTTCCTGGCATCTTGAGGATGTTGTAGCCGTGGTGTGTAGCTGCCATGAACTTGGCTAGTGCTGGGTACCCCAGGATGGCGTTGTAGGGCAGGCGGATGTTGGCGACGTCGAAGTCTATGAGCTCAGTGTGGTAGTTGTTGCGCTCGCCGAACGTGACAGGGAGGCGAACCTGCCCTATCGGGTGTGTAGAACCGTCGATCACTCCTGAATATGGCTTGGTTGGGTGAACCTGGTAGTATGGCACTTGGAGCCTGTGGAACATCTGAACAGACAGAACATTTAGCCCTGCTCCTCCATCAATGAGAGTCTTGGTGATGACCATGTTGCTGATGACGGGGAAGTAGAGCATGGGGAGTGCGCCAGCGGTGGCCATGCACTTGAGTAGGTCTGATGAGTTCAAGGTGACGGCGCACTTGGACCACCTGAGAGGGCGAGTGGCTTCGGGATTAGGGAGCATCGTGTTCCCTTCACGCGTGAACTGCTTGAAGATGCGGTGGGAAGCTGGGGCTTGTGAGCCGCCCAACATGCAGGCAAAGGTTCGAGGCTCCCGGAAGCCCCTAGCCCCCTCATCCTGGTGGTGATCCTCGTTCCGTCTTGGCAGTGGAGGTAGAGCTGCGTTGCCCTGAGGGCGCTCCTCATGAGGCTGCTCCCTCCAGGCGCCCTCGCGAGGCTGTCCCTGCCAGCGGTACTAACGAGGCTGGTCGTGCCACTCCTGACGATGGTCGCGTCCGTGCCAGCGTCCTCCGCCATCGGCCACCTCCACGGTCATAGCCTCGATCGTTGGAATCGGGGCATCGACCGAGGCGCCCGTCGCGGAGGGCTCTAGCTCCTGGCAGTCGTTGGTGTTGTGGCTGTGAACATTGTGGAAAATGTAGATCGGCCGGTTTCTCTTGGATGACTCGGGGTGGTCGCAGCCGCGCTTCATCTCTAGTTTGTCCGCAAGCACGGCTAGCCCCTTGTGCTTCACGTCCTTGGTCTTGGCCTTCTTGTCTTCTGGATCAACATCGGGGAGCTCGAGGAGGGAGAGGGGCCCCTCCTCAGCCCTCGCGCACTTGTTCGCCATGTTGAACATCTCTAGGGCTGTGCAGAGATCCTCATGGATGTCAAGCTCCTCCTTCATCTTGACATCGCAGATGCCATCAGTGAACACTGAAATGATGGCCTCGCCTGACACCTTGGGGATCTTGAGCCCAACATTGTTGAAGCGCTAGATATACTTCTGCAGGGTCTCTCCAGGTTGTTGCTTGATGCGAAGCAGGTCATCCGGGGACGGCGGACGGTCGCGAGTGCCTTGGAAGTTGGCGATGAAGTGGCCGCACATCTCCTCCCAGGAAGAAACCGACCCCTCGGGTAGGTTCAGGAGCCAAGAACGCGTGTCATCCTTGAGGGCCATCGGGAACCGGTTTGCCATGATATTCTCATCGCTGCTAGCCGCCTCGATGCTCAGCTCGTAGAGCTGCAGGAACTCGGCGGGATCGGCAGTGATGTCGTAGTGTGGAGGCAGGTCAGGCTTGAACTTGCTCGGCCAGACGATGTTGCGGAGCTCGGGGGTGAGCGCGCGACATCCTGTCGCGGCCACTGGAGGTCGCCGAGGGGGTGGAAATTGGTCTTGGTGCACGTGCATCGCCACCTCCTGCGGTGGTACGCGGGCCAGGTGTTGGGGTCCAGGAAGCACGCGCGCTTCTCCTTGTGGTTGCTGCACCACCTGGCAGCTCACATCCTCCCGAGCCGGTGCAGGGCGAGGAAGGTCCCGCCGTGGCGCCACACGCCTTGGCTCAATGATGACGCCCTGGGCCGGAGGTGGTGGAGGAGCCCCGTGCGCCACATCGCCCACTGCAAGTGGCTGCTCAGGCAGCGAGCGAGCTGGCTCGATGGAGCCCCCATGCGCAACGCTATCGAGCTCAGCGATCTGCTCGAGCCACTCCTCATAGAGGTCACCAACCGGGCGATAGCGAAGGAGCTACCATGCCATGAGCAGAGCGGCATGCGCATCCTCTTGCCCACGACGGAGTAGCGGTGCGTCCGTCATGGCGCACCAACGGGTGTAGTGATGAAGCCTGCTGCTCGTGGCTGGCAGGGCCCATGGCAGCGTTGGCCACCGAAGACGGAGCGTGACGGGCACATCCATCACCCTCTAGAGCCGTCTAAGTGACAAGGGAGGCGACTACGGCCCGTCACATGGCGCGAGCTTGGCGCGTGTCGGCCATGGAGGTCTCAGAGTGGCGGTGGATCGATCGACGGAAGAGAAGACCCGATGCACCCCTACCTGGCGTGCCAAATGTCAGATTAAGGGATCCACAAACCCTTGAGAGGTTCAAACTCTGGGGTGCATGCGGAGATCTCAGCCTACCGAGCCTGCCTACTCGCGATCTTTCTAAGACTAGGGAGTCGAGCTCAAAGGGACAAAGATACATAGCAGTTTATCCTGGTTCGAGCCACCTTGCAGTGTAATACCCTACTCCAACATTTTGGTGGATTGCCTCGGAGGGCTGAGGATGAACTAGTACAGTGGATGAACTTGCCTCAGGAGGTGGGGAGTTCTTGAGCTCATGAGAGCTGGTGTGGTGTGAGCTAGTTGGACCACTCCTCTATGGTGGTGGCTAGTTCTATTTATAGTGGTCTTGGTCCTCTTCCCAAATGTTCGTCCTATTTGAAAGGGGACAAGTAGTACAACTTCTCCTGACAAAACTAGTCTTCGCCTGCGAAAAGCCTCTGGTCGTGACGCTGCAGTGGGCTCGTCGATGACCTCCGTCTTGCCGTCCTGGCGGTCTTGGTCTCGTTGCACTAGAATGGACACCTTTGGCTGATTCCTTGGGACTCCGCGCCTATGGCTTGCCTCCTTTGCACCAAAGAGGAAACCTGTGCTCTGCGCCCGCCTGGCGCCCGCCTGGCCTTGGTCGTCATGGCTCACATTAGCTGAGCCTCATGAGGTAAACCTTGCATAGAACTCTCCACCCCTCGGGAGCCAGCCTGATGAGGTCGATCCCCTCGGGGGTCTTGGCGTCGTCCGCCTCGTGAGGCTTGGCCCGTCGCGGGGGTCTGGGGTTGTTGATGATGAAGCTGGGTCGTACCAGGCCGTCGATGGAGCCACGTGGTGGGCCGCAGGCAGGCAGCGCTAGATACCCCCATATCTAGAACACTGGCAGTAGTTAAATAAATTCATTCCTTTGTTGCAGGAAAAAACTAGCTTTATGCAAATTCATAAACCTTGAGCCTCCACCAGCCAAATATTGCATGTAGATATAGTTCTTGCATTTCATTGCTTTACAGTGTAACTCTGCCAGCATATTCAATGTGCTGACCTACACGGTTGCAACGTCTCATGTTGCAGACTACTCAGACGATGAATAAGGTGTGATAGGTCATTGTTTTGCACTCAGCCATCCCGTTGGAGTTGATGGACTTATTTACCTTTGAAGCTTCCGCAGTTATTTAGTTTAGTTGGCCTTCAGCCATGATATTTTTGTGTAATCATACTCTTTATGAGGACTCGATGTAATAAGTGTGTGATTGAACTCTGTTATAATTCCTCGAGTATTGTGCGTGCCAGCATTACCGATCCAGGGATGACACTGATGCACAGAGACTTCAGTCTATTCAGATCGTGGTCGCTACAGGTTCCAGACAAGGTGAAGATACCCCAAACAAACCCCTCAAAGGATTGTTTTCCATAGTAATAATGTTTCCTTACCGAATTTCACTTACCAAAGGCGCTTCACTCCCCTGCAATGGTGCTAGAAAATAGCCTTGATGACCCACAAGTATACGGGATCAATTGTAGCTCTTTTTGATAAGTAAGAGTGTCGAACCCTACAAGGAGCGGAAGGAAATGACAAGTAGTTTTCAGTAAGGTAATGTCTGCAAGTGCTGAAAGTGTAAGTGGCGAGTAGTTTGATAGCACGATAATTTGTAACGAGCAAGTAACGATAGTAACAATAAGTATGCAGCAAGGTAGCCCAATCCTTTTTAGACAAAGGACAGGCCAAAACGGTCTCTTATTACAAGCAAAGCATTCTTGAGGGTACACGGGAATTTCATCTAGTTACTTTCATCATGTTGGTTTGATTTGTGTTCGCTACTTTGATAATTTGATATGTGGGTGGACTGGTGCTTAGGTGATGTTATTACTTAAACAAACCTCCTACTTATGGTTAACCCTCCCGCAAGCATCCGCAACTACGAGAAAAGTATTAAGAATAAATTCTAACCATAGCATTAAACTCTAGGATCCAATCGGCCCCTTACATGAGTAGTGCATAAACTGGGGTTTAAGTTTCTGTCACTCTCGCAACCCACCATCTTTTTACTACTTCACAATGCGTTCCCTTAGGCCCAAATTTTGTGAAGTGTCATGTAGTCGATGTTCACATGACACCACTAAGGGAATCACAACATACATACTATCAAAATATCGAACACATATCAAATTCACATGATTACTTGCAACATGATTTCTCCCGTAACCTCAAGAACAAAAGTAACTACTCACAAATAATCAACATGCTCATGATCAGAGGTGTATTAAATAACATAATGGATATTAAAATATAATCTTCCACCAAATAAACCATATAGTAATCAACTACAAGATGTAATCAACACTACTAGTCACCCCCTAGCACCAATCTATAGTTTCGGTAACAAGATTGAATACAAGAGATGAACTAGGGTTTGAGATGAGATGGTGCTGGTGAAGATGTTGATGGAGATTTCCCTCCCCAAGATGGGAGAGTTATTGGTGATGATGATGATGATGATTTCCCCCTCCGGGAGGGAAGTTCCCCCGGCGGAATCGCTCCGCCGGAGGGAAAAAGTACTCCTGCCCAAGTTCCTTCTCGAGGCGGCGACGCTTCATCCCGAATGTATTTCCTTTATTTTTTTCTAGGTCAAAATGACTTATATATCAGAAGATGGTCACCGGAGGTGGGCCGAGGAGGGCACAACCCACCAGGGTGTGCCTGGGCTCCCTAGCGCGCCCAGCTGGGTTGTGCCCACCTGGTGGGCCCCCTCTGGTAGATATTTCCTCCAATATTTCTTAAATATTCCATAAAAATTCTCTGTGGAGGTTCAACTTGTTTGGAGTTGTGCAGATAGGTAGCCTGACGTAGCTTTTTCAGGCCCAGATTTTCAGCTGCCAGAATTCTCCCTCTTGGTGTGTACCTTGCAAATTATGAGAGAAAAGGCATTGGAATTACTCCAAAAAGCATTATTATGGATAAAAACATTATAAATAACAGTAAGATAACATGATGCAAAATGGACGTATCACTCGACATAGTCCCAGTCAGCGTGATGGAGGCGATGTGGGCGCCCTCGTACCTCGGAGGGGCAGTAACAGTGAGCACGGACCCGTACACCGGCCTCGTGTCAGCGTCAGCGGTGTTTCCCCTAACACACACTATAGAGACAGGGTGGCAGCCTGCGCGGGCCTTGCCGGTGCCTACGGACAAGAGGCAGACGCTGTCGTCCTCCTCCGCGACTAGCAGGCAGTGGTGATATCCAGCGACTCCAACAGGGTGAACGGGTAGCACGTCTCGTACTTGATGTTCACCGCCGCGGTCCAGTAGTGAGTGATAGATGGTGCTGTGAGGTGATGCACGAGGCTCATCGGCGATCCCTCAAATGGCGGCGTGCACTCATAGCAGTAGCAGGGCACGTGCGCGGATCTGGAACTATGCTTCGCCAGCGAGTGCTGGCCGACCTACCTCTCGCAACTGAAACTCTTGTAGACGCAGGGTACCTTGTAGGCATTGACCAGGCCGTCCATGAAACGACCGTAGCTATAGGGGACGTTGCACCCACTGAATAGAGCACAGGAGGGAGTGGTTGTAGGGGATGTTGCGCCCACTGAATGGAGCGCAGGAGTAGCACATGAAGTAGCAGATGTTTGATATTCCCGTGTGCATGATACCAGCTAAGGTACCACCACTATGGCTAATCTTAATCATCGCATGCAATAATTAGTGCACCTTGAAATCTGAACATGTGTGGGCGTGTATGTTTTTAATGACTGGAGACTATACCTAGCCCGACATGCAAGATGACTTATTATGCACCGTTTCCCATACCTGCAGGAAGCCCGTTTGTCTCCAAATCATTTCCTTCTCCCTCCGGCAGTCCCACCACTCCACTCCGTGTGGAAAAAATCTGCATGCATGCCTCTCCTCCCCCGCGCTCAACCAATGCATTGTGACCAGCAATATTTCCACCCCTTCCCTCCCCCGTAATTTACTCCAACAAATATGCCCACATAGCTATTACGTTAATCACGTGAGATGTCTTACGTAGGTGTGCCATTGCTCTCTATAAATACTGCGCCTCCCACGATATTAGGAAGAACACTCACGTTCATCCTTATCTCCTCCCCCTCCCTCTCACGTCGACCACCATGGCATCGCCCCTCCCAAGCCCTAGGTGCCCCTTGCTGCACCGCATGGAGGATCATGCTTCGTCGTTCCGTTCCTCGCCGACACTAGTCGATGAGGATGCATCGGCGTTCCGCTCCTCGCCGCGACGCGTTGAGGTGGACGCGTCGGTGTTCCCAGTCTCACCAGCACGCGCGTCGGAGGATGCGTCGGCTCCTGCTATGAGGAGAACATCGCTCCGACCGCCGAGCCCCCCGGCCTTGAGGAGCTTTGGAAAGAAGTGGAGGTCGCCTTGTGGGAGGCTTTGCCTCAAGCAGAGCGCGCCGAAATAGAGATGGAGAAGAAGGCCGAGGAAGAGAAGCGCGCCGTGAGGCATGTTGCCTAGCAGGCCTTTGTCGCGTCCGAGAGAGTCGGGCAATTGGCTCTTTGGCAGAAGGCTCGTGCGAGGGCCGTGACGGTGGTGGAGGACGCCCGTCCCAAAGCCCCGAGTGCAGTCGGGCCCAAGTGCCTCATCAACGTGTCACACCTTGATTTTGGCCCTTTCTGTTTTCTTTTAATTTTTTAAGGATTTTTCTTGAGTTTTCTTTTTCCATGGCTATGTGGTCAAGAAACTGGAGAAGATGACCTCTTCTTCCTTTCCAGAGTAGCTTGTCATCCTCATATCCTTCCCAAGACCATGTCATTTTCATCTTGGACCAAACCCTAATATTCTTTTCTTTGGAGATATTCCTTTTTCTATTAAAGGATTAACCCAATTTTCCCTAGGTTGTGAAGCAACCTATATTTCCGTCAGTCCTAAATTTCCCAAATAATTCTCATAAATTGTTTGGATCATATCTTCATCAAATGTGGCAAAACATTTCCTTGCCATGTTCAAAAAAATTTCTCAAATATTCCTTTCCTATTCTGGCCTAAATGGCACTTTCTGAAGCAAGTGCTATTTATCTTTGCTCATTTGACTCCAAACTTTTTGGACACCTTTTACTGTCCATATCATTGTCTCATGCCAAAATTCTACTCCATTTGCCTAGTAAATCTTCCTTAGTGAATTTTCAAAGTTCCTGTCTAAGGGAATTCTTTGTGAATGAAGTACTAGCTAGGATAACCCAAATGAGTTGAAATTTTCCACACTCCTTCATGTGCACCTAGCATCAACCTCCTCCAATTTTCATCTCATTCCATTAATATATGTGGGCCCAAGATCAATTCTTTGTTTATGTCCAAATTTTTCAGTCTGTGAAGCAAGTATATTTTATCTTGCTCCATTACGGCTGAAATTTTTCCCAAGCCTTCTCCTATCCATATAACTTATGTCCACAAGATTTGGGCTCCTTTCTTCCAGCCATTTCCCTCGGGATTGTCCCCAAGTTTCTGGGCAGAGAGGATAGCTGTGAAGGAAGTACCATTTTGGCAAGTCCATTTGGTATGAAATTTTTATAGCATCATTATATGCCCAAATCATCCTCCCATGTTCATTTTTAGCTCAAGTGGATAAACTATGTGAGTGCTCCTTCATGATCTTGATTTTGGACCAGATTTGGCAGTTGCAAAGCATCTATGCTAATCACTTGCCAAATCACCTCAAAATTAATAGGATTATAGTCCTTCCTATCCTAAACCTCCCAGGCATCAACTCTGTCCATTATCACTTCCCTGCTGATCACTGTTGCATGCAATATTTTGCCACAGCAAACTTCAGAGGTCATTTCCCATCTAACCACAATGTTTTTAATCGAGATTTAAACTCAGTTGTAACCTACCCTAGAGGGACTTCACCCTAGACAACCCTTGCCAGCCCGTTGCGTCCTCTACTAGCCAGTTCATGTGGTGACCACCATTTTCGCATGCTATGAGAGTATCCAGGACGTTGTTTTGCTCGGGCCCTGCTCGTGATCATTGTTCCAGCGCGCCCGTGCATGTCTAGCAGCTCACCCCCGCCGTCTTCTTCTTCCCTGACCCCACTCCCCCTCCTGTAGCTTGCTCATCAGAGCTCGTCCCCGCGGGCCCATAGACGAGTTGTAGCTGGCTGTTGTTTTCCTCCTTTGGCCATTTCCTCCTCGTGCCCTTGGCCTCCTATGCTTTGTGACTGCTGCATTGCTGCATTGTTGCATTCTCGCACCCTCCCGTGATCACTGAGCATCGCCAGAGGCCCCGTTCAGGCGCCGCCAACGGCGCTCGGCTCGGCCCCCTCGCCCCGCCTATTTAAACTTCTCCCCGAGGATGCTCGGCCTCACGTCCTCACCACTGGCCTCTCCTAGCTCCCAACTCCCTTCCCATCCTATTCCCCAAGCCAGAGGAGCCCTCCTCGCCATGGTTGCCCGCCATGGCCGCCGCGGTGCTCCGCTCAAATCCGAGCTTGCCACTCCCCCTCTCCTCCTCTAGACCACACCACTAGATCCTCCTCTCACTGATGCACCTTCCCCTCTTCTCAGCTCCTCGCCGAAGCCACCATGGTCGTGGGTCCCCTCCAACCCGAGTCATTGCCCACGCCCTTTGTCTCCGCGCGTCGCTGTGGCCACACTCCTCCCCGACGTCCGTCCATGGCCTGGATGGAAGTGGCGCTTCTAGCCGAGCTCGCCGGTGGTCCCAGCTCTACCGGGAATGGTCGGAGCCAGCCGAGCTGTCGTCGGTGTCGTGCCCCTCCTCCGCCTCCTCTGTTCCATGTAGGGAACGGGCGAGGAAGAAGAGGAGCGAGGCCAGGCGGGCCCCACATCACCCCCATCCCCACCAATCAGTCGCATGGGTGTTGACCCCGCCCCGTCACGTCACTTAAGTGGAGGCGTATTCCCTGGAGTATGTCTTCCACGCAGGAAAGTGTGTTCCCTTCTTTTTCGGCAAAAAATACGTTTTCACTGCTAGTAAGCGTATTCTCAGCTAGTGCGCTTTCTGTTTTTTAGTGAGGGGCTGGTTTGTGGAGATTTTATCCTGGAAGAAAAAATATCATAAGTTTTTGCTCACAACTTGAAATGAGGTGAACCCAAAGCCTACTTCTTCATCTCGTCAAGATCTATCTTTTGGTATCATTTTCACTAGGTGGTCTGATTGTGAAAATGACCTTTTTGCCCTTGCCCCTAATCAGCCCCCTCTGAGGGAGAACCCTTTCCGGCGATTCTTTCCACGATCTTTCTACACTTCTCCTTGATGTATTCTTCATCCCCAGGCAAGCCACAACACCCACTTGCATGATGGCCATGAAGTAGCCATTGTTTTCAACATGAACATTTAATAAATGTCTGCTTATTGTGATACGATTATCGTTGTTTCGGTGATGTTTATGGATTTGTGTTCACTTTCATACTATGGTTTTATGCACATAGTTATCGTGTACTAGTTGCTAGTATTTCTTTCGTATGTCATGCTTAGTAGTAGTATATGTTGATTTTGGTGCATGACTATCGTCGGTTACCGAGTACCGTTGATATACATGTTTCCTTTGCATCTAGCTGGTTATATGCTTACTTGATAGTATGACCATTATGTTCTTGCATGGTAGTTATTTCTAATGCTAGTGGTCAGGTTATGCCATGAGTAGTGTTATACTTGTGATATTCATGCTCGTCAGTATGCTATCCTCATTCGGATATATTGTTGTAGATATGCTTGATGATTCTGTTGCGCCCCCATGCTTATGTTGATATCATGCATTATAGTTGCATCTTGTTATTTTAATATCGCTCAGCATATTGCATTCAAGTTTAACCAGACTTAAATGAACTTGAACAACTGTTGGCTGAGTCGCGATGCCACCAAATCGAGCTAAGCAGTGCAGCTACACTTGCCTTGTGGGGGGGTCCTAACTGGGTCTATTGTCATACCTCTCGCTAGTGCCTCCAACGAGGGAAGGTTATGCGCGGGCGCTACCATGGCCGGGTAGGATGGCATAAGCCTTGTGAGCCCGAGTTTGGTTATGTGCACATGTCCTCGTTTGGGACCATTTATTGTTTTGCCACGACGGAGGCTGTTGGATGTCACGTGTTGACATCGGGGCCACCCATGACTTAGACCAGAGGGAAGTTTGTCGGAGTGGCCGAGAGGGTGTGATGGAAATAGAGCAGTTTTGTCGAAATGCCGTTGGTCCACTCGAATGGGAGTGCTAGGCCATGGGTTCCGTGGTGTGGGTATAGTGCACTAACCTCTGCAGAGTGTGTGTTAAACCTATCGATAGTTGCGCCCGCGGATAAGGGCGTAGTTCGTAGTCGGTCACACTATGGGTCAGCAGTAATAATAATAATTTGTTTGATAACAACCCCGGTTTGAAGATGAGAAAGATGTTGGTTGTGATCGAGAGAGGATCACGGAGGTATCATGGATACTGAAGTTGGTTGATCTTTATGTGATCATGAGAGGATCACCATGGTATCGAGGATAACGAGTTGTTGGATATTTGTAGTGTTATGCGAGAATCACGAGTAAAGTTCAAGCTCCTTGTGGTCATGAAATGATTACTACGGTATTGTAATACCAAGCTTAATTGGATCCTTAGATGATCGTGTGATGTCCGTGATGGTAAGCTTATGCATGTGATGGTTACTAGGTAACCCCAAGCAGAGTAAGTTGGTGCATGATAGTGTCACCATGTTACATGCTTGTATCATCATGTCCATTAGTTCATGCCATGCTCATATTGTTCTAGCTATATCATGTTGTACATGCCATGTTGTTCTGATGGTATCATGTTCATCATTGCTAAGTAACCTGTAATTGCCATGTCATTGTTTGTATTGATTGCTTTTGGTTGTTGTGAGCTTGCAAGTACATTCAATGTACTGACATGCGTGTCATGCCAGTTCGCAGGTCATGCGGGATTTGGTTGCTTGTTTGCTGTGGATCACTTGTTTGTGAGCTAGCATAAGACTTCTAGCCAGAGTCCTTGAGGAGTGGAGCTCATCACTGTCGTCATTGTCCGCTGCTAGAGTTATTCCGCTGCTTCGTGTTGTTCTGCTGCTTGCATAGAGCAACCATGGCAGGCGTAGTGTCCTTGTGCTGATGTAATCCCTTGTATCCATATAGATTGTAATAAAGAGCTAATTTGTTCTATGCTAAGCAGTGTCATATTCCAGAAGACTTCTCCTCGATGTCGGGGCTGGAATATGGGGCATTCCAGTTTCTCTGAGCCGGGGTGCCACAAGGCATGGTATCAAAGAAGGTCTAGCTGTAGGACGCCCTAGCCTACGCGAGCGTTAGAATGCGGTAGTATAGAGCCCAGTTGGTCTATTGCACTTGATTGCTGCATTTGTTTGTTGCATAGCATGCATATAGAGTATTATCTGGTTGCCGATAGTGATCTTATGAAGGTAGGTGGTATCGGTTTCGATCCGCTGCCTGCACCCTGCCTCTTTGCATGCCTTCTCTTCGGTGCTTAGCATCATCTCTGTCCCAGCAGAGTGATGCCATGGTACCCAGTGTTCCAGACACCATTTGTAGGTGTTATGCTCGGGTATCGCGTTGATATATTTTCACCATCCACCCATATCGTTTCGGTGATAGACTTGTCTCTATCCCGAATCGTGCCTTTCATCTCGTCCCTTTGGCAACCCTTACTGATCGTTGTCATCAGAAAAGGGCAATGCCAGCAAGCCCATCTTTCCATTGCTATCCTACCCTATCATCCCATTCTTTGGACGTGTACGGTTCCCTTTCGTACGCTTGATGAGGATGTGGTCGTGACCTTGTGTCTCGCTACATGATCACCAAGTCCGTCCTCAACAGTGTATCCATCCAGATGCAACCGGTGTTCAGTCAGCGCTTGGTGTAGCCTTGGCTACATCAAATCCTTCCACACATGTATTCACTTTCCGTGCACACCGCCACAACATATTAGATCGTAATACCGGAGTTTCCGCGAGATTTGTGAGTTTAGGTATGCGTGCATTTTATGGTTGTGAGTAGCAGTAATATGTGATGTTGCTTGGCCATTTATATTATTTGTATGTGTGTGTGTGCTTTTGTTTTTGTTGTTTCTTTTGTTTCTTTCTCTGGGCGTTCAGTGTTGCATATTTTCCCCTTATTAAATTTGCTCGTCAACCGACACCGGACCCGAAGAATCAGCAAGGAGTTTAAGTATTAGGAAACTCAGCTTAACATTATGGAATTCTCAGCTGACCGCGGTGAAATGGGGAATATCTGGTCTTGATGTTGGTAATCAAGTTTGCCTTAGTGTGCACTCCTCACAATAGCACGGATAATCAAGTCGACCATAGTGTGCACTCTTCATAGCAGAAATGATCAAATCAGCAAGAAGGTTAATCGTGTGCAAGATTGACAGTATATTATCAGTCAAAGGTAATCAACAACAGAAATATTAAGATGGTATATATATGTGGTAATCGGTCCGAATATCACAACGAGAAGCTTCTGGTGTAAGCAACCCAGTCTTCCCTTGCAAGCAATCGAAGAAGCTTCCAAGGCAAAATTCCTCTATCTTCCTCAATACGATACATGGATGACTTCCTGGGCAAAATACTATGTCTTCTTTAGTAAGCAACCGCAAAGGCTTCTGGCATAAGGTACCGAGTCCTTCCCCAACAAGTCATTAAGGGGGAAAGCTTCTGAAGCACAATATCCAGTCTTCCTCAGCAAGATACTCTCGATGGTTCCAGCATAAGCCATCCAATCTCTCTCATTGCGGAATGGGTACAAGATATTACACTGTGAATTGGCAGTATTTGGTAGTGCCTTCCAAGAATCAGACATGCATCAGTTGGGTCAGAAGCAAGAATCAATTAGAATACAAGTCCGCCTCGGGAATCAAATTCTCATATATATTGTGAGCATGCTACCCAGTTCTTGCAAGTCAATGGTACGATGATGAATTCAAGGTATGAATCCGAAAACCTCACCAGTTATGCATGATAAAGAAAGTCAGTTGGTGATGCAAGAACCGACAAGTTCTGGAGAAATACAACATGGGACAACAAATTTTGGCAGTACTCAGCAAGGTCAGTTTCCTCATACCCGGCAAGGGCATATCACTAACCTTAGTCACAACCTTGTATGCCTGATGACAACAATGAGTTATATGCAAGTACGTGTGAACCTGGTATAGTTCCTATCCCATGATACATAACCGAGGATAAGTTATGATTGTCGAAATAGTGCACCTGACAGAGCCTATGGTCATATGAAGAAGCAACATGACCAACCTCTTTTAGCAAAGAATCCAGATAAAGAGAACAATAATGAAGGAGCAAGACCAACAATGCAGGTATGATAATTGTGGCATGACCCACATGATATAGATACCCCGAACCATCTGAATCAGTGTATCGATTACCATGAATATTCACCTAGGGGGTCTACTTAATTCTGGTAAGGCCCTCATATCAAGGTAATTTGTTTAGTCAACAATACATGCTCAGATTCGTCAATATCAAATATCTGAGCCTGTCAAGTCAGACCAAAGGTCAATTGAACAGTTTGATTCCAGCGACTATGGTAAAGCATCACACAACCTACTATCCCCATGGACATACCGACAGAATGAATAATCTAGTTGATGAATAGTAGTCTCGAAGCATGTGCCCTCACTTAGGTGAATCATCAAAGGATAGCCGGTCATGAACAAAATTCTTCTGCCAGAACCGCTGCCAGTAAAGTCTGCGGATACTATCATATATGGCCGTACCCCTTTATGCTGGCGAAGACAAATAATTGGTACGGATCTGATATCCAAGAGAGTGAGGCTAGCCAAGATGATTCGGGAACTCCTGCGAGATGTCAGAATCTGTCAAGAGAATGGTTATGTACGACCTCACTGCTTTGAACCTAGAGGACCTATAGTTAGTTGAGAAACCCAATGCAAGGAGTAAAAAGATTGGGTGCCCACCAGGAAAATCTATTCACAACTTCATGGAAGATTGTTAGTGCTTGTCGTGGTGGGCGCACGGCAGATGCCATGGGATGGCTAAAGAGAGGAGGAGGCTCGAGGGCACTGGTGGGCTTCCGAGGCGGGGGTTGGTATGAGCGAGTGCGGGATGCAAGACATACCTAGGTACGGGGCTCTCCGGAGAGATAACACCCCTAGTCCTGCCGAGTGTAGTTTGATGTTTGATAGTACAAGGTTGCTCCTAGAGCTCTATGGAGGAGAAAGGAGGGATGGCCAAACCTTAGGCTGCTCCTTCTCCCCGGGTGGAGGATTCTGCCAAGAAATGGCAGAACTCCTTCTTCTACGATTGCAACTTGGGTGCGGGCCACTTCAATCTTCCAGCCTTCGCCATCGCGCTGCCGCAGGCGAAGATGAACTGGGGCTACTCCCCCAGGCGCCCGTCGCAGGAGGTTCTCAATCTCTGTGAGCGGGTGGCAGTAATGAGGATGAGGGAGGGGCTCACCGGGAATGACCTCATCGCCGCGTTTATCATGCGTCGGGTTCTTCCGCTGCAGAGGCGCTCCTGCCTCATCGGCAAGATGGCCGGCCTTCAAGACCCCAACTGCATGGGGTCGACGGACCTGATGGTGGAGCAGATCACGCGCCGAGTGAACGACATCTCCAAGGCCAACCTTGGGGAGGACTGGCGGTTCGGCAAGGTGTTGTACATCGAGTCGAATCCGGTGCCACCGGTAAGTGATTTGTCACCTTACTTTGCTGTTGCGCATCTCCTTATTCGCCCTGACACGATGCGGGGGGTGCTTCTGAGTGCGACCCAGCATCCTTACACCTGGGCTCCATCGCAAGTGGAGCGGGCGGCGTTGGAGCGGGCGGCGTCGCGCGGGTAAGTCTTGTCCTTTTTCTTGTGTTTCTCGAGTTGTTGACCGTGGCACGGCACGGGTGATGCTGACGCCAGTTGTTGGTGTAGGGGCGTTGGGCGGAGGAGGCGGCGACGCGGGTGGAGCCGGGTCATCGCGTGAGGCGGCGCCGAGCCGCCCGCATGGGAAAGACAGCGTCGTGCCGCGGCCCCAGGCCCTGAAGCGCGCGGTGGACCCGGCCGGGAGCGGGAGGCTGGCCAAGAGGAAGCGTGGCGCCGGACATGGGAGGCCGGCTCCCGTCCTGGTCCTGACAGGGTAAGTTTTTTCTCCTGTATGCGCCCGAACGGTCGAGCTGGCATTGTTTTTGCTCATCCTGTCTTCTTCTTCAGGTCGCCGATCGCGCTGGCGAGGGCGGCGACGGACGCCGCAGCCGTCGAGGCGGCCGGGTTCCGCAGGAGCCGGTCCGACCTTGTCGACTAGGTCGAGGAGGAGGAACGGGCCGACCCGGACCTCATCCTGGACCCGACCAACGCCGAGGTCCTGGCCTGGCGGGACAGGAACAGGGCCGTGGCGGAGCTGGAGGTGGCGTCGGTCCGGGCTTGGACCGACGCAGTGGCAGCATGGGCGCGAGCCAGCGAGGAGCTGGCCTGGCGCGAGATGACAGAGGGCTCAGTGGTGGCGGCGAAGGTCTTCGAGCCGTCGTCGGTGAGGGAGCGCGGCCATGAAGGCCGGGCTGAGGTGGTGATACTCGACCAGGAGGTCATGCAGGTGGAGGAAGACACCCCGCCGCGGGTCGACGTTGTCGAGCAGGCGGGGGCCGATGAAGGCGGCGGTGGCGCCGTCTTGGAGGAGGCGCTGCGAGCGGCAGCGCGCGGGCCGCCGCCGGTGTTGGAGGAGGTGCCACAGGCCACCCTAGCAACTGGATCGGTGGTGGTGCAGCATGCCGTCCCGGCGTCCGGGCCGGTGGCGGTGATGCAAGACGTCCCGACATCCGGGTCGTCGACGGCACCGGAGAGGGCGTCGGAGGAGGTGTCGGCCGCGTCGGGAGCAGCCAGCGGGGAGCATGCTTTGGTGCCCCGGCAAGGGGGGCGTCGGGCTGTCGTGCCGCAACCGGCGCGGAGCGGGGGCGCCGTGGTCTTCGGGCCTCAGACCGAGGAGGAGGCGGTGATGGACGCCGTCAGCCGCCGTCTGTGCGGCCTGACGGACCGGCTCGAGGACTTTGCCCAGGCCGAGGTGAAGCGGACAAGGGACCTGGAGCGCACCATGCTGGTAAGCTCGTTTTTTGCAACTTCTTCTTCGTGGGGGTGCGCCAGCACACCCACTGGGTGTAGCCCCAGAGGTTCGGGCCAACTATGAAGTAGTTGGGTCGAATCTTTAGAGTGCTGTCTTTGTTCTGATTACTGCTTTCTTCAGCAACTCGACGCCTACCGGGTTGGCACCTTCAACCGCCTCCTGGGCAAATACCGGGAGCTCAAGGAGCAGCTTGCCACCATGGAGGAGGAGCTCCGCGTTGCCACGGGTATCTTCATGCTCTTTTCTAGTGGGGGGCACTAGCGCACCCACTGGGTGTAGCCCCCGAGATTCGGGCCAACTGTGTAACAGTTGCGCCAAATCTTAAGTCGTGCTTTCTTCTTTCCTGAATCTTCCTTTTTGCAGCTGAGGTGTTGTCCGAGCAGACCCGGTTGCTCCAGGCTGGTCATCACTATGACCGGCTTGTTGCCTACACCGGCCGTCTTGGCGCTGAGGCGGTGCAGGCGAGGGCGGAGGCGGCCGCGGCCCGGCTGTCACTTGACGAGGCCAACTAGCCACGGGAGCGGCTGGCGGGTCATTAGAGCCGCCTCGAGGCCGAGCTGGAGCTCCTTAAGGCGGAGGCCGCCAAGGTGGTGGAGGCGCAGCAAGCCCTGGTCGAGGTGGGCCAGTAGCGCGGCCGGCTGGCCGACGACAAGGGCCAGCTCCACGCCGAGGTGGAGCGCCTGTGGGAGCAGGCTGGCGCGGCTGAGAGGGCCTGCCAGGATGAGGCCTGTCATCGCGAGGTGGCCAAGAAGGCGGTCGATGACAAGGATGCCGAGTTGAAGTCGGCCCTTGCCAAGGTGGCCGACCTAGAGAAGACGCTCCGGGAGCGCGACCGCACCATTGACCGGGAGCGGCGTGGTACGTTGCTCAAAGCGCAGCACCTGGAAGAGTCCTTCTCCAGTAAGTGCTTTTCTTGTGTTTTACCGGGTCGGGATCCGGCATTTTGTCCTTGTTGTCTTTTTCCTGACATGCTTCGCTTTTCTGGCAGGGGCCTTCCCGGAGACGCATCGGCTGGCGGAGGAAGCTGACCGATTTCAGCGCGACCCGACGGGAGTCGTTGGATCCGGGACGGATCCGTAGGTGGCGTGGACCTTCTCGGAAGTCATAACCGCCGCCGAGGCCTGCGGGTCCTGGGGAAGCAGATGGGGCGGCTATCCCAGGCTGGCACCGCGATGACAATGGCCCTTTGGCCGGGCTCCGTTGAGCCGAACAGCTTCACGCGCGTGGCGTGGTGGCTAGAGATGGGACCGGACCGGCTTCACGAATGGCGCCTCTCCACTGCTCATGCCGGTGCTGAGATGGCGCTTCGGTTCGCGCTGTCTTGGCATCCGGACCTGCAGTTGGACGCGTTGATGGGCCAACAGGCCGGCTCGGAGCAGCTGTTGCAGGAGCAAGCCGGCCGGATTGCCTCCCGGGCCAGCTACATCCTCGAGTTCGCCTTCCACGACGAGTTCCACCCTGAGCGGGCGGAAGACGGCGGGGTCGTGGTTGGTGATGACTTCGACCTGCTTCTTCATGATCCGGAGGGGAGCTCCGAGGACAAAGTCTTTTACCGTGACGGGGGTGCCTAGGAGGACACCGGAGCCTCGCTAGACCCGGAGGCCGCTGGGGGAGAGCCATTGATGTCGCTACGCGGCGCTGGAGAAGCCTGAGATATCTTAGCAGGAGTTGTTAGGTAGCAGGTCCACCGACCCACTGTGTGTACTGGGTGTAATGAACTCGAGACGTGGGCCTTAAAATATTTATGTGTATATGTCGTGAATGTCTCTACTCTTTCTTTTCGTGTTTTGGACCGATTTCTTGTGCTTTTCCTTTCTCAAACCTCCCCCCGTGAGTCAGACGGCCGAGGCTCCGGTCCGTGACAAGGAGTTCGGTTCTTCGAGTGGAGCGCACAGGACTTGGGTTCTTCCAAATGTTGAGTGCAAGCGAAACACCCACTGGGCCGGCTGACGGCAACCAGGCGGGGCCGGTTGGCAGGCAGCCGGTCGTGCGGCTATCTATTTTTCTTTTCTGAGCGGCGGGCCAGGTTGGTCGACCCGGCAGCCTTTGACTTGGTGTTTGAAGCGTGAAGGAGCTCTGGCCTGTTGGGCTTGCCAGCCGACGGCCGAAGCCGTGTCTGTGGCTTAGGGCGAAGTGGGGGACCGTGGCATCCTTAGTACATCAGGAATCACCAAGCAAGGTGGCGGGTGGCGATCAAGCCAGCCAGCCCCCGAGCCTCCGGGTCGAGCGGGTCGGACTGGTGGCCGGGTTTAGGAGCACAATGATGCGAAAAAGTAGGGACACAATAAGTGGGTCTACAAAAGGCAGCCCCGGAGTCTCGTTCGGGGACCCCATAGTTTCATGCATTTACAAAAGGGGACGATACATACACTCGTGCGGCTAACTGTAAAACGGGCGGAGGAGTTACGCGTTCCAGGGCCGGGTCGTCTCTTCACTGGCGGTGTCTCTCTTGCACTTGTTTGACTTGCGTGCGTCGATGAGGCAGTAGGTGTTGCGATCGCGCAAGGCCCTGCTCACGATGAATGGGCCCTCCCATGGAGGGGACAACTTGTGCTGGCCGGCTTGCTCTTGGACAAGTCAGAGGACGAGGTCACCCTCGGAACGCGAGGGGCTTGATCTTCTTGCTGTGGTAGTGCCTCAGGCCTTGCTGGTATATCGCCGAACGGCTGAGCGCGAGGAGGAGGGATTCTTCGAGCAGTTCGACACTGTCTTCGCGGGCTGCTCTAACTTCGGCTTCAGTGTACATCACGACGCGCGGCGAGTCGAACTCGACGTCTGTTGGGATGATGGCTTCGGCTCCATAGACGAGGAAGAACGGGGTTAACCCGGTCGACCGATTCGGCTTGGTTCGGAGACTCTACAGAACAGCCGGCAACTCGTCGAGCCAGCTGCCGGGTGAGCGGATGAGTGGCTCGATGAGTCGCAGCTTGATGCCGGACAGGATGAGTCCATTGGCCCGCTCGACCTGCCCGTTGGACTGCAGGTGCGCAACGGAGGCCAAGTCGAGGCGGATGCCGGAGACGGAGCAGTATTGCTCGAGCGCGCCCTTGGTGAAGTTGGCACCATTGTCCGTGATGATGTTGTTTGGCATGCCGTAGCGAACCGCTATGTCCTTGATGAACCGGACAGTTGTTGGCCCGTCCAGTTTTTTGATTGGCCATGCTTCGATCCACTTGGTGAACTTGTCCACCACCACCAGCAGGTGTGTCATGCCGCCTCGAGCGGTTTTGAAGGGTCCCACCATGTCGAGTCCCCAGACAGCGAAGGGCCAGGCGATCGGAATGGTGCGAAGTGCTGACGCCGGCTGGTGGCTGCGCTTGCTGATGCGCTGGCATCCCTCACACTTGAGGACGAGCGACTCGCATCTTGGAGGGCCGTGCGCTAGTAGAAACCGTGATGGAACACCTTGGCCACCAGGGACCGCGATGTGGCGTGGTGCCCGCATTCGCCCTGGTGTATGTCGAGGAGGATGTTGACGCCCTGCTCCTGCTCGACACAGTGCTGGAACACGTCGGCGGAGCTGCGCTTGACGAGCTCGTTGTTGATGATACTGTAGGCGGACGCCCGGGGATGCACTTGCCGGGCTTCGGTCTCATCCATGGGGAGAAGCCCAAGATGGAGCCGTAACCACGGCGAAGACAGCCACCAGGGCGGGTTCCGAGTCGGCAGCCCCCGAGCCGGCTTGAGCAGCCCCGGGGTCGGGGATGGCGATGGCCGGGTCCGGGGTGATGGTGGCCGGGTCGAGCTGAGAAGCCCCCGGACCGGGTTCAACAGCCCCCTGGCCGGGTTGAGATGTGGTCGGGTCATCTGGAACGTGGATAGACTCGGAGTTTGGCGACGGCTTGACGGACGGCTTGTGCAGGTGCTCGCGGGAGATGCCGGACAGGATGGACTGCCGGGACGAGGCGATCTTGGTGAGCGTGTCGGCCACTTTGTTCTCCGCGCGTGGGACATGGAGAAACTCGCATCCCTCGAAGGACCCGGATAGCTTCTGGACGAGGAAGCGGTAGCTTGCCATGTTGGAGTCGCGGGCGTCCCACTCGCCGGAGCACTGCTGCACCACTAGGTCCGAGTCGCCGTAGCACAGGATGCGCCGGATGCCGAGTTCCTTGGCAAGCCGGAGGCCGTGAACAAGGGCTTCGTACTCGGCGACGTTATTGGAGGCGGCAAAGTGGATCTGGAGTGCGTAGCGGAGTCGGTCGACCTTTGGGGATGACAGCACGATGCCGGCCCATAGGCCGAGTCGCATCTTGGACCCATCGAAATGCATGTGCCAATGCGTCGAGTCGGGGGCGGCGGTAAGTACTGGGTCTCGGTCCAGTCGACGAGGAAGTCAGCCAGAGTCTGAGACTTGATCGTGGTACGGGGCTCGTAGAGGATGGTGTGGCCGGCCGGCTGGAGCGACCACTTGGTGACCCGGCCGGAGGCGTCCCGGCACCCTATGATTTCTCCGATAGGAGCCGTGCTGACCACGGTGATGACGTGCTCTTGGAAGTACTGCTTCAGCTTCTTGGCGGTAAAGTACACGCCGTAACACATCTTTTGGTAGTGCGGGTAGTTCTGGTTGGAGTTGGAGAGCACTTCACTCAGGTAGTAGACCGGGCGCTGGACGGCTTGGCTCTTGCCCTTCTCTGGTTGCTCGACCACCAGCACCATGTTGACCGCCTGTGAGGTCGTGACTATGTAGAGCAACAACGGCTCCTTGTCGGTCGGCGCGGCCAGGACTGGTGCAGTGAAGAGCATACACTTGAGGTCTTGGAAGGCCTCGTCTGCCTGGTCGTTCCACTCGAACGACTTCGTCTTCTTCAACAGCTGGTACAGGGGTAGCACCCTCTCGTCCAGCCGGCTTAGAAACCGGCTGACCGAGGCCAAGCATCCGGTGAACTTCTGGACAGTGCGCAGCCAAGCCGGCTTGTGCATGCGCTCGATGGCCTTGATCTTCTCCGGGTTCGCCTCAATGCCGCGTTCCGAGACAAGGAAGCTGAGTAGCTTTCCGGTCGGGATGCCAAAAACGCACTTTTCCGGGTTAAGCTTGACCTTGTATTCACGGAGGTTGGTGAATGTTTCCTTCAAGTCGTCAAGGAGCGTGAGGTGCTGCTTGGTCTTCACCATGATGTCGTCCACGTAAATATGGATATTGCAGCCGAGTTGCGGCAGTAGGCATTTCTGCATGCAGCGTTGGAAGGTGGCACCGGCGTTCTTCAAGTCGAAGGACATGGTGATGTAGCAATACGCCCTGAAGGGCGTGACGAAGGACGTCTTCAGGGCGTCGGCCGCGTCCAGCTTGATCTGGTGGTAGCCGGAGTAAGCGTCTAGGAAGGACAGGAGATCGCACCCGGCGGTCGAGTCGATGACTCGGTCGATCCACGGGAGGGTGAACAAATCCTTGGGACAGGCCTTGTTGAGGCTGGTGTAGTCGATACACATGCGCCAGGTCTAGTTCTTCTTTAGGATGAGGACTGGATTAGCCAGCCACTCGGGGTGAAACACTTCCATGATGAAGCCGGCCGCCAAAAGCTTGGCGACCTCTTCGCCGATGGTTTTTCTCTTCTCTTCGGAAAAATGTCATAGGGGTTGACGGACATGCTTGGCATCCTTGTGGATGTGAAGTTTGTGCTTGGCGTACTTCCTCGGGATACCCGGCATGTCCTTGGGGGTCCATGCAAAGATATCCCGATTCTCACGGAGGAAGTCGACGAGCTCGACTTCCTATTTTCTGTCGAGGCGGGCGCCCACGACAACGTACGTGCTGCAGCTAGGGTCCTCCAGCTTCAGCTTCACTTTCTTGGTCTCCTTGGAGGGCTTGAAGGCAGCCTCGTTAGCCGGGTCCTTGGTTGGGATCGACGCGGCCAAGGTGTCGCCTGCCATGCAACGATCCGGTCGAGCTGGCGCCGGTCCTCGGTAATGACCAGTGACTCGGCCAGCTTGGCGCCGTCTCGCGCATACTCCAGGGACTTGCGGTAGTCGCCGGTAATGGTAATGAGTCCCTTGGGACCTGGCATATTCATCTTTAGATACGCGGACCGCCATGAACTTGGCGAGCGCGGGTCGCCCCAGCAGTGAGTGGTATGCGTTGGACAGGTCCACCACCTCGAACCAGATTGGTTCACGCCGGAAGTGGTTTCTATCGCCGAACAGGATGTCGAGCCGGACCCGGCCAATGGGAGTGCGGGAGAGGCCGGGTACGATGCCATGGAAGATCGTCCGGGTCGGTTCCAGGTCCTCGGCCTTGAGGCCGAGTTTCGTCATTGTGTCGCGGTAGAGGATGTTGATGCTGCTGCCGCCGTCGATGACGACTCGGGAGAACTTGCATGTGCGCCGCGCGATGATGGTGGGGTTGAGGACAAGGGCGTAACCAATCGGATTCGGCATGACTGCCAGGTGATCCTCCCGGGTCCAGCTGACCGGGCGGTCCGACTAGTGCATGAACTCTGGCTTGGCCGGGACGACGGTGTTCACCTCCTTCCGAAGGAGGCACTCTCTATGCTTGTGGTCTCGAGGCTGGTGAATACGACATAGGCCGCATTCTGGTATGGGTAGGCATGTAGCACATCGCGCCGCCAGCTGGAGGCGGTGGTGGAGGCGGAGGTGGCTGCCCTGCGCCTGGAGCCGGAGCCGGAGGAGGCGGGACGTCGCCCCTGATGATGCGCTTGGTGATGGCGCACTGCCGAAGCGTGTACGTGGACGGTCTAGCGCCGCTGTGGTGCTTGCTGGGGTCGTCGAGCATCTCTTCAAAGCTCATGGCGGGTTGCCACGACGTCTTGACGGTCTGCCGGTGCTTGGCCGCCGGGTCCACCGCGGGCTCGGTGGCCGCGACAAGCCAGTTGTCATAGCGCTGCACCGGCTGGTTGGCCTTGCGCTTGTTGTTCTGGTGATGCTGCTCCCGGCTACTTTCACCGGCCGGCTTTGGAGGGGGAACCGGCTTCGCTTTGCCGGCTTCATCCAGCGCCACCTGGATCTTCATGGCGCAGTCGGCGTTGGCGTATTTGTCTGCCGTTACCATGAGCGTGGCCATGGTGGCCGGCTCGGAGCGCAAGAGCTTGTGCTTGAGGAGGGTGCCGTCTCGGCACCCGTTGACGAAATACTAGATCGCTTGGACTTCATGGACGCCCTCGCAGCTGTTCTGGAGCTCGGTCCAGCGTGCGAGGTACTCGCAACCGGTTGATAACCCACAAGTATAGGGGGTCGCAACAGCTTTCGAGGGTAGAGTATTCAACCCAAATTTATTGATTCGACACAAGGGGAGCCAAAGAATATTCTTGAGTATTAGCAGTTGAGTTGTCAATAGAACCACACCTGGATAACTTAGTATCTGCAGCAAAGTATTTAGTAGCAAAATTTGAATGATAGTAATGGTAACAGTAGCAAAAGTAAAGATAAATGTTTTTGGGTTTTTGTAGTAGTTGTAACAGTAGCAACGGAAAAGTAAATAAGCGAAGAACAATATATGAAAAGCTCGTAGGCAATGGATCAGTGATGGATAATTATGCCGGATGCGATTCCTCATGCAATAGTTATAACATAGGGTGATATAGAAGTAGCTCCAGTTCATCAATGTAATGTAGGCATGTATTCCGTAAATAGTCATACGTGCTTATGGAAAAGAACTTGCATGACATCTTTTGTCCTACCCTCCCGTGGCAGCGGGGTCCTAGTGGAAACTAAGGGATAATAAGGCCTCCTCTTAATAGAGAACCGGACCAAAGCATTAACACATAGTGAATACATGAACTCCTCAAACTACGGTCATCATCGAGAAGTATCACGATTATTGTCACTTCGGGGTTGTCGGATCATAACACATAATAGGTGACTATAGACTTGCAAGATAGGATTAAGAACACACATATATTGATGAAAACATAATAGGTTCAGATCTGAAATCATGGCACTCGGGCCCTAGTGACAAGCATTAAGCATAGCAAAGTCATAGCAACATCAATCTCAGAACATAGTGGATACTAGGGATCAAACCCTAACCAAACTAACTTGATTACATGGTAAATCTCATCCAAGCCATCACCGTCCAGCAAGCCTACGATGGAATTACTCATGCACGGCGGTGAGCATCATGAAATTGGTGATGGAGGATGGTTGATGATGACGACGGCGACGAATCCCCCTCTCCGGAACCCCGAACGGACTCCAGATTAGCCCTCTCGAGAGAGATTAGGGCTTGGTGGCGGCTCCGTGTCGTAAAACGCGATGAAACTTTTTCTCTGTTTTTTTTCTCTGCGAGACGGAAGATATAGAGTTCGAGTTGATGTCGGTGGAGGTCCAGGGGGCCCACGAGATAGGAGGGCGCACCCAAGGGGGGCGCCTCCCTGTCTCATGGACAGCCTGTGGCCCCCCTAGCCTTGATTCTTTCGCCAAAAATTCTTATTAAACTGAAAAGTGCCAACGTGGATTTCCAAGACATTCCGAGAACTTTTCTTTTCTACACATAAAACAACATCATGGCAGTTCTGCTGAAAACAGCGTCAGTCCAGGTTAGTTTCATTCAAATCATGCAAGTTAGAGTCCAAAACAAGGGCAAAAGTGTTTGGAAAAGTAGATACGTTGGAGACGTATCAACTCCCCCAAGCTTAAACCTTTGTTGTCCTCAAGCAATTCAGTTGATAAACTGAAAGTGATAAAGAAAAACTTTTACAAACTCTATTTGCTCTTGTTGTTGTAAACACGAAAAGCCAGCATTCAAGTTTCAGCAAATATTACGAACTAACCATACTCACAATAACACATAGGTCTCACAATTACTCACATCAATAGCATAATCAGCTAGCGAGCCATAATAATAAAACTTGGATGACAACACTTTCTCAAAACAATCATAACATGAGATAACAAAATGGTATCTCGCTAGCCCTTTCTGAGACCGCAAAACATAAATGCAGAGCACCTTTAAAGATCAAGGACTGACTAAACATTGTAATTCATGGTAAAAGAGATCCAGTCAAGTCATACACAATATAAATCAATAATAATGAATGCAAATGACAGTGTGCTCTCCAGCTGGTGCTTTTAATAAGAAGGGTGATGACTCAACATGAAAGTAAATAGATAGGCCCTTCGCAGAGGGAAGCATGGGATTTGTAGAGGTGCCAGAGCTCGATTTTTAAAAATAGAGATTGAATAACATTTTGAGCGGCATACTTTCGCTGTCAACGCAACACCTATGAGATGACTGTATCTTCCATACTACATGCATTATAGGCAGTTCCCAAACAGAATGGTAAAGGTTTATACTCCCCCAACCACCAACAAGCATCAATCCATGGCTTGCTCGAAACAACGAGTGCCTCCAACATACAATAGCCATGGGGGAGTTTTGTTTAATTATTTTGATTTGCTTTGATCTTTTGGATCATGGGACTGAGCAGCCCGGTTACCGGCCCTTTCTCGTGAATGAGGAGCGGAGTCCACTCCTCTGAGAATAACCCACCTAGCATGGAAGATATAAGCAGCCCTAGTTCTTACATGAGCTGCTCGAGCATACAAAACAGAATTTCATTTGAAGGTTTAGAGTTTGGCACATACAAATTTACTTGGAACGGCAGGTAAATACCGCATATAGGTAGGTATAGTGGACTCATATGGAACAACTTTGGGGTTTAAGGAGTTTGGATGCACAAGCGGTATTCCCGCTTAGTATAGGTGAAGGCTAGCAAAAGACTGGGAAGTGACCAAGTGAGAGAGCGACAACAGTCGTAAGCAAGCATTAAAATTAATTCACACCGAGTACAAACATGAGTAGGATATAATCCACCATGAACATAAATATCGTGAAAGCTATGTTGATTTGATTCAACTACATGCGTGAACGTGTGCCAAGTCGAGTCACTCAATTCATTCAAAGGAGGATACCATCCCATCATACCACATCATAATCATTCTAATAGCATGTTGGCATGCAAGGTAAACCATTATAACTCATAGCTAATCAAGCATGGCACAAGTAACTATAATCTCTAAATGACATTGCAAATATGTTTATTTCATAATAGCTGACTCAGGGACGATGAACTCATCATATTTACAAAAACAAGAGAGGTCGAGTTCATACCAGCTTTTCTCATCCCAATAAGTCCATCATATATCGTCATTATTGCCTTTCACTCGCATGACCGAACGATGTGTATAATAACAAGAGTGCACGTGCATTGGACTAAGCTGGAATCTGCAAGCATTGAACTCATGAGAGAAGACAAGTAATATGGGCTCTAAATTAAATAAACAATCATGCATATAAGAGCCACTAAGCATTTTCATATGGTCTTCTTGACCCCCAAAGGAAAGAAAAGAAAATAAAACTATTTACACGGGAAAGCACCCAACAAGTAAAAGAAGAACGAGAAATCTTATTGGGTTTTCATTTTAATTCCTACTACAGGTAAGGAAATTAAACTAACTAACTTTTTTGGTTTTTCTTAAGGTTTATCAAACACACAAGAAGAAAACTAGAAAAAGAAATTTAAACTAGCATGGATAATACAATGAAAGAGTATGACCACCGACGACTAGTGTGTGAACATGAATGTAAAGTCTGTGAGAAATACGTACTCCCCCAAGCTTAGGCTTTTGGCCTAAGTTGGTTTAATACCAAGGACCGCCGCTACTCTCCCCGGTGTACTGGGAGGTGTAATCAGGATACCACTGGCCGGTCATCTCCGGATCCCACTGGACAGATGGTGCACGATAAGGGTCCATCTCAGGTTCCAGTTCAGGAGTAAAAGCTTGAGCTTGATGATTGTTCACCGTCTCTGGTGTGACAAGAAATTTTTCTGCAAGCAAATCAAACAATAGAGGCGCAGGCAAGATAATAATCTCAAAGTGTTTCTTATTGAATCTAAGTTTATACAAGAGCATCATATCTTTGTTGTCAACAATAAACTTATGTGCTACCATGCTCTTGTAATCTAGAATGTGAGGAGGCAATATTATCTCCTTTTCCTCATGGTGCCTAATGGGTATCTGAAAATGTCTAGCAAGACGTGCAGCATAGATACCTCCAAATATGGGGCCTTTTGTACGATCAAGGGCTAGCTATTTAGCAACGACGGCACCCATATTAAAACTATTGTCTCCAAGCAAAGCATGTTGAAGAATGATAATATCAGGAACACTCAAGTTTCCACTATTCCCATGACCAATTAAGCATCTACTAGCAAATATGGCAAAGTAGCGTAAAACAGGAAAGTGTATGCTAGAGACTTTTGCTTCGGAACCCTTCTTTGGCTCTTCTACAGCAATAATATTAACAAAGCCAGCCACATTTTCATGATGGGGTTCCTCTAGTTCTCCCTCATAAGGTATCCTACATACCGCGCAAAAATAACGTAAAGACATTTCTTTGAACTCATCATATAAATAAAATGATACTTCAGGCGGTGACTTCTTAGGATAAAAATAAAAGTTTTGCACGAAAGTATTGGTGAGTAAGAGATACTAATCGATTCGGTCGTTGATGAAACCAGTGAGGCCTTCAGTCTCGATTAAAGCATAAAAGTCTTCATGAATTCCAGCCTCTCTCAAGAAATCATCACATGGCCATTCACAAGGTCGTACTTCCGCCAAGCGAGGAAGATTATACTTGGCTTTTTCCTTCTCTTTAGCTTGTTTTTCCTAGGAGCTTTGGCTAGAAGAGCCCCTCAAAAGTTTCCTCAACATTTTTTGAAATTTTCTGAAATTTTAGTAACTTCAAAATAAAAGTGCATAAAACTAAACAAGATTGATAGCAACTACTCCTACAAGTGCCTAAAGCCCAAATCATGCATTGGAATTGCTTGGGACCTCAAAAATTTAACATGCAAGCTCAAGAACATGGTCACCAAGACAGCAAGGATTTGCGATGAATAAAGCACTAGAACAAAAACTAATTGGACCAATGGAGGAGTCACATACCAAGCAACAATCTCTCAAAGCAGTTTTGTGAATGGAGCTTTGAGCTAAGAGATCGAAAATGGCAGCAAAACGAGCTAGAACTCGTGCTTGAGCTAGATGGGGATTTTTTTTGGGTAGAAGATGAAGTGTGTGGGTGCTGGCATAAGTGGAGGGGAGCCACCAAGGGCCCACGAGACAGGGGGTGCGCCCTACAGGGGGGGCGCCCTCCTCTCTCGTGGCCTGGTGCTTGCCCCTCCTGCAGTGTTTTCAGTGCCTAAAATCCTCAAATATTCCAAAAAAATCATACTAAATTTGCAGGGCATTTGGAGCACTTTTATTTTCGGACTATTTTTTAATGCACGGATAATTCAGAAAACAGACTAATAATACTATTTTTGCTTTATTTATTCTAAAAGACAGAAAGTAAAAAGAGGGTACAGAAAGTTGTGCCTTCTAGTTTCATCCATCTCGTCATCATCAAAATGAACCCGCTAACAAGGTTGATCAAGTCTTGTTAACAAACTCATTCCGAATAACATGGAACCGGAGAAATTTTGAATAACACTAAGTTACCTCAACAGGGATATGAAAATCCCCAACAATAAGAATATCATATTTTTTCTTCACAGTAGGGAGAGGCAATTCAAAACCTCCCAAAATGATAGTTGAACTTTTTCAATAGAATTGATGCTATGAACTTGCGATTGTTTCCTCGGAAAGTGTACCGTATGCTCATTACCATTAACATGAAAAGTGACATTGCCTTTGTTGCAATCAATAACAGCCCCTGCAGTATTAAGAAAAGGTCTACCAAGGATAATAGACATACTATCGTCCTCGGGAATATCAAGAATAACAAAGTTCGTTAAGATAGTGACATTTGCATCCACAACAGGCACATCCTCACAAATACCGACATGTATAGCAGTTGATTTATCAGCCATTTGCAAAGATATTTCAGTAGGTGTCAACTTATTCAATTCAAGTCTACGATATAAAGAGAGAGGCATAACACTAACACCGGCTCCAAGATCACATAAAGCAGTTTTGACATAATTTCTTTTAATGGAGCATGGTATAGCTGGAAGACCCAGATCTCCAAATTTCTTTGTTATTCCACCCTTAAAAGTGTAATTAGCAAGCATGGTGGAAATTTCAGCTTTCGGTATCTTTCTTTTATTTGTGATGATATCCTTCATATACTTAGCATAAGGATTTACTTTAAGCATATCAGTTAAGCGCATACGTAAGAAAATAGGTCTAATCATTTCACCAAAGCGCTCAAAATCCTCATCAACCTTTGACTTGGATGGTTTAGGAGGAAAGGGCATGGGTTTCTGAACCCATGGTTCTCTTTCTTTACCGTGCTTCCTAGCAAAGAAATCTCTCTTATCATAACGTTGATTCTTTGATTGTGGGTTATCAAGATCAACAGCAGGTTCAATCTCTACATCATTGTTATTACTAGGTTGAGCATCTACATGAACATCATTATTAGCATTATCATCAGGTTCATGTTCATCTCCGGAATGTGTTTCAGCAACAGAGATAGAAGTATCATTGGGATTCTCAAGTGTTTCTACATTAGTTTCATTAGAAGTTTGCAAAGTCCTATCATTCTTCTTTTTCTTCTTCTTAGAAGAACTAGGAACATCTAGATTATTATTCTGAGAATCTTGTTCAATTCTTTTAGGGTGGCCTTCAGGATACAAAGGTTCCTGAGTCATTCTACCAGTTCTAGTAGCCACTCTAACGGCAGAGTCATTTTTATTATTCAACTCATCAAGTAAATCATTTTGAGCTTTGAGTACTTGCTCAGCTTGAGTAGAAACCATAGAAGCATATTTGCTAACGCGGTGAACTTCATCTTTAACTCTAGCCAGATTATCACCTACGCGTCCTATCTCGAAAGCATTATTCTTTAACTCTCAACCAAAATAGGCATTAAAACTTTTTTGTCTAGCCATAAAGTCATCAAATTCATCTAAGCATGGGCTATGAAATTTAGTAGAGGGTATTTCAACTTTATCGTATCTATAGAGAGAATTTACCTTTACTACCTGTGTCGGGTTATCAAGACAATGTGGTTCTTCAGGCGGTAAATTAAGACCATGCATTTCTTCAATAGGTGGTAAATTCTTAACATCTTCAGCTTTAATACCTTTTTCTTTCATTGATTTCTTTGCCTCTAGCATATCTTCAGGACTGAGAAATAAAACACCTCTCTTCTTCGGAGTGGGTTTAGGAATAGGCTCAGCAGTTGGCTCAATTGGTTCAGGAATTACTTCAGGAACTGGCTCAGGAAGAGTCCAGTTATTTTCATTAGTTAACATATTATTCAATAATATTTCAGCTTCGTCGACTGTTCTTTCCTTGAAAACACAACCAGCACAACTATCCAAGTGGTCCTTGGAAGCATCGGTTAGTCCATTATAAAAGATATCAAGTATTTCATTTTTCTTAAGAGGATGATCAGGCAAAGCATTAAGTAACCGGAGAAGCCTCCCCCAAGCTTGTGGGAGACTCTCTTCTTTGATTTGCACAAAATTATATATTTCCCGCAAGGCAGCTTGTTTCTTATGAGAAGGGAAATATTTAGCAGAGAAGTAATAAATCATATCCTGGGGACTATGCACACAACCAGGAGCAAGAGAATTATACCAAGTCTTAGCATCACCCTTTAATGAGAACGGGAATATCTTAAGGATATATGAATAGCGAGACTTCTCATCATGAGTAAACAAGGTGGCTATATCATTCAACTTGGTAAGATGTGCCACAACAGTTTCAGATTCAAGGCCATAAAAAGGATCAGATTCAACTAAAGTAATAATATCAAGATCAACAGAGAATTCATAATCCTTATCAGTAACACAGATAGGTGAAGTAGCAAAAGTAGGATCAGGTTTCATTCTAGCATTAAGAGACTGCTGCTTCCATTTAGCTAATAATTTCTTAAGATCATTTCTATCATTACAAGCAAGAATAGCTTCAGCAGCTTCTTTGTTCATAACATAACCCTTAGGAACAACAGGTAATACATAATCATTGGGGGAACGTTCATCATCACTATCATCAATAATAGGTTCTTCAATATTCTCATTCCCCCTAACTCTAGCAAGTTGTTCATCTAGAAATTCACCTAATGGCAAAGTAGTATCACGCATAGAAGTAGTTTCATCATAAGTATCATGCAAAGCAGAAGTGGCATCATTGATAACATGCGACATATCAGAATTCATAGCAGTAGTAGGTTTAGGTGTCGCAAGCCTACTAATAACGGAAGGAGAATCTAGTGCAGAGCTAGATGGTAGTTCCTTACCTCCCCTCGTAGTTGAGGGCAAAATCTTGGTCTTAGCGTCTTTCAAGTTCTTCATAGCCCACAAGTATAGGGGATCGCAACAGCTTTCGAGGGTAGAGTATTCAACCCAAATTTATTGATTCGACACAAGGGGAGCCAAAGAATATTCTTGAGTATTAGCAGTTGAGTTGTCAATTCAACCACACCTGGATAACTTAGTATCTGCAGCAAAGTATTTAGTAGCAAAAGTGGAATGATAGTAATGGTAACAGTAGCAATAGTAAAGATAAATATTTTTGGGTTTTTGTAGTAGTTGTAACAATAGCAACGGAAAAGTAAATAAGCGAAGAACAATATATGAAAAGCTCGTAGGCAATGGATCAGTGATGGATAATTATGCCGGATGCGATTCCTCATGCAATAGTTATAACATAGGGTGATATAGAAGTAGCTCCAGTTCATCAATGTAATGTAGGCATGTATTCCGTAAATAGTCATACGTGCTTATGGAAAAGAACTTGCATGACATCTTTTGTCCTACCCTCCCGTGGCAGCGGGGTCCTAGTGGAAACTAAGGGATAATAAGGCCTCCTTTTAATAGAGAACCGGACCAAAGCATTAACACATAGTGAATACATGAACTCCTCAAACTACGGTCATCACCGAGAAGTATCCCGATTATTGTCACTTCGGGGTTGTCTGATCATAACACATAATAGGTGACTATAGACTTGCAAGATAGGATCAAGAACACACATATATTGATGAAAACATAATAGTTTCAGATCTGAAATCATGGCACTCGGGCCCTAGTGACAAGCATTAAGCATAGCAAAGTCATAGCAACATCAATTTCAGAACATAGTGGATACTAGGGATCAAACCTTAACAAAACTAACTTGATTACATGGTAAATCTCATCCAACCCATCACCGTCCAGCAAGCCTACGATGGAATTACTCACGCACGGCGGTGAGCATCATGAAATTGGTGATGGAGGATGGTTGATGATGATGACGGCGATGAATCCCCCTCTCCAGAGCCCCGAACGGACTCCAGATCAGCCCTCCCGAGAGAGATTAGGGCTTGGCGGTGGCTCCGTGTCGTAAAATGTGATGAAACTTTTTCTCTGATTTTTTTCTCCGTGAGACGGAAGATATAGAGTTGGAGTTGAGGTCGGTGGAGGTCCAGGGGGGCCACGAGATAGGAGGGCGCGCCCTAGGGGGGCGCCCCCTGTCTCGTGGACAGCTCGTGGGCCCCCTGGCCTTGATTCTTTCGCCAAAAATTCTTATTAAATCTGAAAAGTGCCTCCGTGGATTTCCAGGACATTCCGAGAACTTTTCTTTTCTACACATAAAACAACATCATGGCAGTTCTGCCGAAAACAGCGTCAGTCCGGGTTAGTTTCATTCAAATGATGCAAGTTAGAGTCCAAAACAAGGGAAAAAGTGTTTGGAAAAGTAGATGTGTTAGAGACGTATCACCGGTCTCTGTAGGCCCTTGCATGCACATGGCCCGTAGGCCCTTGCATGCACATGGAGAGCTGCCTAGGGCGGCCGGGTCGCTTGTAGGTCCCCATAAAGTTGCGGACGAAGGCTGGCTCAAAATCGACCCACGTGTTGACGCTGCCCATCGGCAGACTTTTCAACCAGGTGTGGGCCAACCCCTGGAGCATGATCGGTGTGTAGCGCACGGCGAGACGGCGATTGGCACTGGTGATGCCAATGGCGGTGGTGTAGTCAGTGAGCCAATCTTCTGGCTTCACGGTCCATGTTGGCCGGGTTTGCGCTGGACCTCCGGGATGGGCTCGTCGCCCCAACCGTCGGCGGCCGGGTCACGCCGAGTCCGGGCTCGGCCCGAGTGCGCCTCGCCGGGTGGCGAGGAAGCTGTGTGCTGAAATTCGCCGGGTCCGCTGATGCGGGCGGAGCCGGATCCCGCCGTCTTGGCGAGCTAGTTGAGGCGGTCTTGCTGAGTTTTGGCCGCGTTGAGGAGATCGCGCATCCACGTTGAGGGGGAAAGCTTCTGAAGCACGATATCCAATCTTCCTCAGCAAGATACTCTTGATGGATTCCAGCATAAGCCATCCAATCTCTCTCATTGCGGCATGGGTACAAGATATTACAATGTGAATTGGCATTATTTGGCAGTGCCTTCCAAGAATCAGACATGCATCAGTTGGGTAAGAAGCAAGAATCAATTAGAATACAAGTCCACCTCGGGAATCAAATTCTCATATATATTGTGACCATGCTACCCAGTTCTTGCAAGTCAATGGTACGATGATGAAGTCAAGGTATGAATCCGAAAACCTCACCATGTCGGATTGTGGGTTCCGGCAGACCCTTGTGGTTCGAACTCTGGGGTGTGCACGAAGATCTCTCCTCTAACAACTCACGACTCGTCGCCTCGCCAAAGGATCTAGTCTACACGATGAACAACACAAGAGACGCAAGGTTTATACTTGTTCGGGCCACCGTTGTGGTGTAATACCCTACTCTAGTCTGTGGTGTGGTGGATTGCCTCTGGGGCTGGTGATGAACAGTATAGGGGAAGAACAGCCTCGCGAGGGGTGTTCTTGTGGTGGTGTTGTCCCTTTGGAGGGGTCAATTTTAGATGCATCTATACTATGGTGGATAGCCCTATATATAGAGTAACAGGCACTGGTCCTCTCCCCAAATATTGAGCGGGAAGGGCGCCAATAATTGGCCATTTTGAAGGGGAACATCTAGTACACTTATCCTGACTAAAGTTGGTCCTCGCCTATCAAAGGCTCTGACGATGACGCCGTCCTGGGCTCCACGGTGACCTCCTTCCTGCCGTTCCTCCGGTCTTGGTCTTGTTGCACCGAAATGGTAACCTTTGCCTGATGCCTTGGCTTGTGCTTGCTTCCTTTGCACCAAAGGGGAAACAAGGACACTACGCAGGCCGACACCCTCCTGGCGCCCGCCTGGCCTTGATCGTCATGGCTTGCGTTACGGGCACCTCACGAGGTACCCCTGCCTTGATCTCTCCGCCTCCTCGTGAGCCAGCCTGACGAGGATAGTCCTGAGGATGCTTCCTGTCGTCTGCCCCGCGAGGCTTGGACCCTCGCGAGGGTCTTGACCTTGAGTTGATGAAGATGGGCCGCACTGGGCCATTGCTTGAGCCACGCCACAAGCCGCAGGCAGGCAAGTCTTGGGACCCCCATTCCCAGGACGCCGATAATAGCCCCCGGGCCCAAGGCACGCCCGCACTTGGCTTAGCAGAAAAGCGAAGGGGAAAGTACGAAGCGCCGCGGGCCCCAACAGCATGCGGCCTTGGGCGCCACGTGGCGGTTGATTGGACATGGGCGGCTCCGCTTCCCCACGACGCCTCGGCAACCATTTCGACAAGACGAGTCCCTGCATGCGAAAACTGGTCATGATTACCTGTGATCATGGAGGCTGGCGGTTGGCCTCCTCCGGCTATAACTATGGAACGGTGCGAGCCCTTCCTGTCCATCCTTCCTTGCTACGCCTCTCCTTCTTCACTCCTCCTTCAACTCGGTTCGTCGCGTTCCATGGCACCCATGAAGAGGATTTCAGCCGCGGAGAAGGGGAAGGCCCGCCGGGAGGGGCCTGGTTCTCCTGTAGCCAAGCGCGGCCGGGGCCACCCTCGCAAGCATCCCGCGATCCCTGCGAAGGTTACCCAGGGCCTCGGCGGGAGCCACTTGATCAGCGGGGGGAGACGCGCCGTGGCCGCGCGGCCTCCCCGCCCTCGATTCCATTCTGCTGAGGTGCTGTCGGAGTTCGTCATCTGGTCGGAGAACCCAGCCGATACTTGGCTCCATCTTCCTCGCTTCTTTGTCGGCGAACTGCCGGCTAGCGCCACGAGCGGGCTATGGCTCCAAGCGGACGGCTGCTGCAGCAGGGCTTCTTGGGTGACGGTGGAAGTTTCCGCTGCCGGGAACATGGCGCTGACTCGCGGCTGGCAGACGTTTGCCCGCGCGCGCGGCCTTGGCCAGTGATGCACTCTCCACTTCAGGTTCGATAGTGACGCCACCCTCTTCATGAGGGTGTTCGCGGTAGACGGCCGCCGCGTCGGGTGCTTCCCTGAAAGTGGCGACGACGGCCGTGTGTTCATCCTTAGCGACGGAAGCGGCAAGGACAAGGTCGGGCGCGCGCCCGGTAGTGCCCATAGCTCCCCAAGATTTAGCGGCTCCCTGTCTGATGGCAGCTCCTCCAGCGGAGGCCGTGACCAGGCACCGTGCTCGCTTCGAGGGGCGAGGTGGGTCGTCTTGCCGCCGCGCCTAAGTGAAGCATGAAGAGGAGACCTCCCGAGCCCCGGGGGACGAGGTTGATCTTCTTCTTCTGGTTGTCACCACTCGAGCCGCGCCTATTTTGTTTATCTGCGCAGAAAGAGATGTATGGAGCCCCGCGGGGGCGTGCTGGACTATCACTTTTAATTAGCATGCCGTTCCTGTTATCCCCGCGATGTGCGATGTTGTCGCGTGTTCATGTGTAGGAATAACTTAGCTCAGTAGGAGAGCTTGTGGCGACGCTAGCCTCGGGAGGCTCCGGTCAGAGGCCATGCCATGGGTCTTGGGTCCTGCAAAAGAAACTTGCTAGGGGATAAAGTTTCAGTCTTCGGCCGCTGGGGCGACTAGCTCGGGTCTAGTGTTTGCGTTGCGATGCCCGTGGGACATTGACGGGGAGGGGTGCTCCCACAGCGAACTTAGGCCGGGGGACCTCATGAAATTAAACCAAGCAACGCTCGCGAGGGTGCCTGCACAGCCTCCCTCATGAGGGTCGCGAACGGAAAGCAGGCTCAAGCGTAGGGCAGAGACGGGAAACACGGGCTGGGCGCCGCACAAGACCGAAAGCAACTCCAATTAAAGCCTCAAACAAAGAAGAACTAACCAACTGCAGAAAACAAATGAAAAGCCACGTCCGGCCCCTAGTCTAGTCTTCGACGTCTTCTCACTAGCGCGGAGCTAAGTGCTGCCACTGGGCATAGGCAGGAGCCCCCGAGGCCCAAGGGAGGCACTCCGGAGACTCCGGGGCGTATACAGCCCCACTCATTATTACGTGAGAGTGTCACGGGCGGTGAGCTTCACAGGCATTCGCCTTCTTCACAGGCACCGGGCCTTTTCCAAAACGGTAAGCTTCACAGGCATTGGCCTTCTTCACAGGCACCAGGCCTTTTCCAAAACGGTAAGCTTCACAGGCATTGGCCTTCTTCATAGGCACCGGGCCATTTCCAAAATGGTAAGCTTCACAGGCATTGGCCTTCTTCACAGGCACCGGGCCTTTTCCGAAACGGTAA
>NC_041391.1:504124559-504150003 GCF_002162155.2 Triticum dicoccoides
ATTTTCCAAAACGGTAAGCTTCACAGGCATTGGCCTTCTTCACAGGCACCGGGCCTTTTCCAAAACGGTAAGCTTCACAGGCATTGGCCTTCTTCACAGGCACCGGGCCTTTTCCAAAATGGTAAGCTTCACAGGCATTGGCCTTCTTCACAGGCACCGGGCCTTGCTCATGGGTAGAACCTCCGGAGGTGCTGAATGTTCCAAGCGTTCGGGATGGGCACCCCCTCCTGGGTCTCCAAGCGCGCGGAGCCAGGCCTGGAAACATGAACAACCTTGAACGGGCCTTCCCACATGGGAGAGAGCTTGTGCAGCCCTTCCCTGGAGAGGACCCGCCTGAGCACGAGGTCCCCTACCCCAAGGGTCCTCAGGCGTATGTTACGGCAGTGGTACCGTCGCAACACCTGTTGATATCTCGCTGCTCGCAGCGTGGCCTCCCGAGGGCGTTCCTCCCCCAGCACGAGATACGTCCCCCGCATGGCGTCCTGTTGCGATTCGTCGAACGCTAGGACCTGCGTGGAGCGACGCTTGACCTCGTGAGGGAGGACGGCTTTAGCTCCGTAGACGAGGAAGAATGGTGTTTCTCCAGTTGACTTGGTCGCGGTCGTGCGGATAGACCATAGCATAGACTGGAGCTCGTCATACCAGCCCCTGCCGCAGGCCTCCAACTTTTTCTTGAAGGTCCTGGTTTTGAGGCCCTTCAGTACCTCCGTGTTGGCTCGCTCTGCCTGGTCGTTGCTTCGAGGATGCACCACTGAGGCGTAGCATATCTGTGTTCCAAGATTAGCACAATATGTTTTAAAGATATTGCTGGTGAATTGTGAACCGTTGTCGGTGATGATGCGGTTAGGCACCCCGAATCGGCTCACAAGGCCCTTGACGAACTTGACCGCAGAGCCTGCTGGGATGGTGCGGACAGCTTCCACTTCAGCCCACTTGGTTAATTTGTCGATGGCGATGTAGAGGTAGCGATAGCCCCCTGGCGCCCGCGGAAACGGGCCCAGAATGTCCAGCCCCCAAATTGCGAATGGCCATGAGAGGCGTATGGTCTGCAGGCCCTGAGCCGGCTGATGGATTTGCTTTGCGTGGAATTGGAAGGCTTCACAGGCCTTGACCAGCTCGACGGCGTCGTTGAGTGCTGTGGACCAGTAAAACCCGCTGCGGAACGCCATGCCAACGAGGGTTCATGATGATGAGTGGTGCCCGCAGTCTCCTCCGTGTATGTCTGCTAGCAGCTCCTTCCCTTGTTCCCTGGAAATGCAACATAGGGACATGTCGTTCAGCCTCTTTCGGTAAAGCTCTCCATCTTGGCAGGGTCCCTTCCATTAAGTAGCTCTTGAGCTCCACGGTCCAACATCCCTCCTGAGGCTCCAGCGCCAGGAGCAAGCGTGCTCCCGAGGTCGGTCCACAAGCCGGGGCTCCTGAGGCAGGCGGCTGGGGGAGCTCCGCTTGAGGTTGCGCTCCGACCGACGGTGGTGGCATCGCCGACGGCTTGAAGAGCCTCTCTTCGAAGACTCCGGGCTCCTGAGGCAGCCGTCTGGATGACCTTTTCGCGATGTCATCAGCTTCCTGGTTGGTTCCGCGCGGCACATGATGCAACTCCAAACCCCAAAACTGCTTCTCTATTTTGCGAACCTCTGCTAGATAAGCCTCCATGTGCTCATCTCTTGGCTCGTACACCTTATTGGAGAAGTTGATGAGGAGCTGGGAATCGCCCTTGATGATGAGGCGATTTACCCCCAGGCCATCGCAGCTTTCAGGCCTGCTATCAACCCCTTGTATTCTGCTATATTGTTGGACACCTTTTCCCCATGCTAGAAGCAGAGTTGCACGACAAAATAGAGCTTGTCCTGACTGAGTACATAACCCAGTCGTCCGGCGCTTCACTTCCTGGGGAAAGTGAACGATCCTCGCCTGCCTTGAGCCCTGGCGCCTCTGTCCACTCTGCTATAAAATCTGCAAGTGCAGCTCCCTTAACGACCCTAGTCGTACTGAACTCCAGCTAAAATGCTTGTAGCTCGATGTTCCATTCGGCGACCCTTCTTGCTGAGTTGGGACTCCTGAGTACCCTTTCCAACGGGTATGCTGAGACGACCTTGATTGGATGTCCCTGGAAGTAGTGTCGCAGCTTCCACGAGGCCACTAACAGCGCGAGCAGGAGCTTCTGAGGCATGGGGTACCGTGCCCTCGCGTCCCTCAGCACCGTGCTGACGAAATACACGGGATGTTCAACAAGGGCTGGTGCAGTGACGGAGTCAGCATCCTCTGGGGAGTCGAGCGCCCCCTGAGGCGCATGAGCCCCCGGCTCTTGGCAAACCTGCGGAGCCCCCTCAGCACCGTAGACGCCTCCTTGCTGAGGCTGGCTTGTATCTGCTGCGGGCGTGACCCTCGTGGGGCCTTCCTATCCTGGGGTTGCCGTAGCTGGTGCAGTCTTGGTCTGGCGCTCCTCCCAAATGGCCACCAGAGCAGCACTAGCGGAGTACGGTGTGGCGGCGAGATAGAGCAGCAAGGGCTCCTGCGAGCGTGGCGCTACCATCACAGGAGGGCTGGTCAGGTACCTCTTGAGTTCTTGGAACGCTTCGTCGGCCTCCGGGGTCCATTCAAACGGGCCCTTCTTCTTCATCGGCTTGAAGAAGGGCAGAGCGCATTCCCCTAGCTTGGAGATGAAACGCCCCAGCACAGTTACTCGCCCGGCAAGCTTCTGCATTTCCCTGAGAGTTTTCGGTGGGCTCATGTCTTTAATTGCCTTGACCTTCTCCGGGTTAGCCTCGATCCCTTTGTGTGACACGAGGAAACCCAAGAGCTTACCATAGGGTACACCGAACACGCACTTCTCCGGGTTGAGCCGGAAGTCCACTTCGCCCAGGCTCGCGAAGGTTTATTCCAGGTCCTGTATCAGGGTCTTCACCTCCCGAGACTTTACCACTATGTCATTGACATACGCCTCAGCGTTCCTCCCGAGCTGTCGGCCTAACGCGATGTGCATTAGCCGCTGGAAGGTTGCGCCCGCGTTGTGCAATCCGAACGGCATGCAGGTTTAGCAGTACACCCCGCACAGGGTCAGGAAAGCCATCTTCTCCACATCTTCGGCCGCCATCTTGATTTGATGGTAGCCTGAGAAGGCATCCAAGAAGCACAACAGGTCACACTCAGTAGTAGAATTGACAATCTGGTCGATGCGGGGGAGTGGGAACGGATCCTGCGGGCAGGCTTTGTTGAGGTTGGTAAAATCGACGCACATGCGCTCCTTCCCTCCTTTCTTCGGCACAACGACAGGGTTCGCCAGCCACTCCGGGTATTAAACCTCGCGAATGACTCCCGCAGCTTCCAACTTGCGGGTTTCCTAGATGATGAAAGCATGCTTCTTAGTGGACTGCCGTCTTGCCTTTTGCTTCACTGGGTGTACGTTAGGACATACGTTCAGGTGGTGCTCAATCACCTGCCTGGGAACCCCCGCCAGCTGCTTGGGCTCCCACGCGAACACCTCCTTGTTCGCGCGCAGGAACCTCACCAGGGTCTCCTCTTGCTTGGGATACAGATTGGCGCCTATGGTGAAGGTGGCACCGGAGGACCCGTCCTCGTCGACTGATATTTTCTTGGTTTCGGCCTTGTCCTGAGTGAACAGATGTTTCTTCTTGGTGGGTGCAGCCCCCTTAGCCTTGAGGGGGTCGGCACTAGCGAGCTGTGCTGCTGCGACGGTCTTGAAGGCGAGCTTGAGTGCATGCAGAGCATCCTTTGCATCCCCAACTATGGTGATGACACCACTGCTCCCGGGCATTTTCATCAGATTGTAAGCCGGGTGGGTTGCCGCCATCAACTGGGCCAAAGCCAGGTAGCCGAGGATGGCGTTGTATGGGAGGCCGATGCGGGCGACGTCGAAGTCAACCAGCTCCTTGCGGAACTTGTCCTGGGTGCCGAATGTCACAGGGAGGCGGATCTGCCCCAGGGTGCCGGCGGGGCTGCCCCCGATGCCCGAAAAGGGCTGGCTGGGTCGGAGTCGCTCCAGCGGCATGTGGAGGAGGCTAAAGGCCTCGATCGAGAGCACATTGAGGCCGGCCCCGCCGTCGATGAGGGTCCTGGTGATGGCCACCTGGCAGATGGTAGGAGTACACAGCATTGGGAATGCGCCTGAGCAGGTGGTGTTGGCGGGGTGATCATCCAAGCCGAAGGTCAAGTCGGCCCCGGGTGACGCTCGTCCTGGAGGAGCTGGGCGGCGAGCCTGGGCAGCGCTGACCTGGCGGACGAACGGCTTGATGTGGCGGCGCGTGGGTGGTGCTTGCGAGTCCCCTAGGAGCACCGCGACGACTGGGGGCACCAGGGCCGCGTGTCGGGCGAGGAAGAGGTCGTGCAGTTCTTCCCAGGAGCCCACTGAAGATGCCGGCAGATGGAGCAACCACATGCGCGGGATGTCAGCGAGTGACAGGGGCAGCCAGTTGGCCATGACCAGGCCGTCGCCTCCGTCCTTGAGGACGGCCTCCTCATACGCCAATAAGAAGGCTAGCGGATTTTTCATGCCATCGCAGCGTGGCGGCACCTCCGGCTTGAACTTGTTTGGCCACTCCACCCGTTGCAAGGCAGGGGTCAGAGCCCGGAGCCCCCGGGGCCCCGGACCGGCCTCCACGGTCGGAGGGGACGTCGCATCGCCGGCCATGAGGGCGAAGCGCAAGGTTGACGGAGAATGGTTCCCGACGAGGAAAGCTCTGGCGCACCCCTACCTGGCGCGCCAAATGTTGGATCGTGGGTTCCGGCAGACCCTTGTGGTTCGAACTCCGGGGTGCGCGTGAAGATCTCTCCTCTACCAACTCACGTCTCGTCGCCTCGGCAAAGGATCTAGGCTACACGATGAACAACACAAGAGACGCAAGGTTTATACTAGTTCGGGCCACCGTTGTGGTGTAATACCCTACTCTAGTTTGTGCTGTGGTGGATTGCCTCTAGGGCTGGTGATGAACAGTACAAGGGAAGAACAGCCTCGCAAGGGGTGTTATTGTGGTGGTGTTGTCCCTTTGGAGGGATTGATTTTAGATGCCTCTATACTATGGTATCTAGCCCTATATATAGAGTAAGAGGCCCTGGTCCTCTTCCCAAATATTGAGCGGGAAGGGCGCCAACAATTGGCCATTTTGAAGGGGAACATCTAGTACACTTATCCTGACTAAAGTTGGTCCTCGCCTGTCAAAGGCTCTGACGATGACACCGTCCTGGGCTCCACGATGACCTCCTTCCCGCCGTTCCGCCGGTCTTGGTCTTGTTGCACGGAAATGGTAGATTTTGCCTGATGCGTTGGCCTGTGCTTGCTCCCTTTGCACCAAAGGGGAAACAAGGACACTGCGCAGGCCGGTGCCTGCCTGGCCTTGATCGTCATGGCTTGCGTCACGGGCACCTCACAAGGTACCCCTACCTTTATCTCTCCGCCTCCTCGCGAGCCAGCTTGACGAGGCTAGTCCTGAGGATGCTTCCTGTCGTCCGCCCCGTGAGGCTTGGCCCCTCACGAGGGTCTTGAGCTTGAGTTGATGAAGATGGGCCGCACTGGGCCATTGCTTGAGCCACGCCGCAGGCCGCAGGTAGGCAAGTCTAGGGACCCCCGTTCCCAAGACGCCGACACACTAGTTATGCATGAGAAAGAAGGTCAGTTGGTGATGCAAGAACCGACAAGTTCTGGAGAAATACAACATGGGACAACAAATTTTGGCAGTACTCAGCAAGGCCAGTTTCCTCATACCCGGCAAGGGCATATCACTAACCCTAGTCACCACCTTGTATGCCTGATGACAACGATGAGTTATATGCAAGTACGTGTGAACATGGTATAGTTCCTATCCCATGATACATAACTGAGGATAAGTTATGATTGCCGAAATATTGCACCTGACAGAACCTATGGTCATACAAAGAAGCAACATGACCAAGCTCTTTCAGCAAAGAATCCAGACAAAGAGAACAATAATGAAGGAGCAAGACCAACAATACAGGTATGATAACTGTGGCATGACCCACATGATACAGATACCCCGAACCATCTGAATCAGTGTATTGATTACCATGAATATTCACCTAGGGGGTCTACTTAATTCTGGTAAGGCCCTCATATCAAGGTAATCTGTTTAGTTAACAATACATGCTCAGATTCGTCAATATCAAATATCTGAGCCTCTCAAGTCAGACCAAAGGTCAATTGAACAGTTTGATTCCAACGACTATGGTAAAGCATCACACAGCCTACTATCCCCATGGACATACCGACAGAATGAATAATTAGGTTGATGAATAGCAGTCTCGAAGCATGTGCCCTCACTTAGGTGAATCATCAATGGATAGCCGGTCATGAACAAAATTCTTCTGCAAGAACCACTGCCAGTAGAGTCTGCGGATACTAGCATATAAGGCCGTACCCCTTTATGCTGGCCAAGACAAATAATTGGTATGGATCTCATATCCAAGAGAGTGAGGCTAGCCAAGATGATTCAGGAACTCCTGCGAGAAGTCAGAATCTGTCAGGAGAACGGTTATGAACGACCTCACTGCTTTGAACCTAGAGGACCTATAGTTAGTTCAGAAACCCAATGCAAGGAGTAAAAAGATTGGGTGCCCACCAGGAAAATCTATTCACAACTTCATGGAAGATTGTTAGTGCTTGTCGTGGTGGGCGCACGGCAGATGCCATGGGATGGCTAAAGAGAGGAGGAGGCTCGAGGGCACTGGTGGGCTCCAGAGGTAGGGGTTGGTATGAGCGAGTGCGGGACGCAAGACATACCCAGGTACGGGGCTCTCCGGAGAGATAACACCCCTAGCCCTGCCGAGTGTAATTTGATGTTCGATAGTACAAGGTTGCTCCTAGAGCTGTATGAAGGAGGAAGGAGGGCTGGCCAAGGCTTAGGCTGCTCCTTCTCCCCATGTGGATGTTACTGTTTGGTGTCTAGTTCCTCTATACGTTATCTGTCTCTCGTTGCTTGCCTGTATGCGTGGGCTCCTGGGGGTTTTTATAGGCCAACCCCCCAGGGTTACAATGGTAATGTTACAAGTCGGTGGGGCCGGGTTTACAGCGTCTGGGGACCCGGGCTGGGACCTGTTTGGGGGCCTGTGGTTCGCCGGGTTCCCCTAGGTGCGGGCCCCGCGTGCCTAGGGGGACTGTGCGTCGTCTTGTCGGTCGTCAGGGCATGGCCGAGTCGAGTCGTGTATAGTGGCACTCCGTCAGGTTGCCACTTTGCCATCATCAGTGGTGATGGCGGGGGCACTGTTGCCACGCCGGCCCTGGTCAGTGGGTAGGTGAGGGGCACTATTGCCACGCTCCGGCTGACCGGAGGCATGGGCGGGGAACTATTGCCTTGGTCATCAGTGGCTTGAGACTCGTCCCATCGTACGACCTGGATGGGACGGGAGCTGACTCGTGGCTGGATTGCGGACCACGCCACGGGTGGAGCTGGCTTGTTGAGGAAGCCTTGGTTGTGCCGGGTTCGAGTATCTTGTACTAGTGGTTGAGGCCGAGTCGACATGTCCCGGGTCGGGGAGTTTGGCCGGGCTGCGGGGTTTGGCCGGGTCGAGCGACCCGGCCAAGTGTGTGCCAGCTTGAGGGGCGATGACGGCCCCGTTGTTTTTGAAAAGGATCCGGGTTCCATTGCCTACCCAGGGTTCATCCCCCCGACAATGCTGGATCCATCACAAATCACTCTTGGACTTGTGAGACAGACATATGTTTCAGTCATGATAATCTTTCACACTCAGCTAAGTCAGCAGATATGAAAAGAATAGGAGCCATTATAAGCATGAACATGGAAGATAAGTTCTATCAGGATGTGGATACAGTAAAGCAAACCACCTCAGAGCCGAGGAGTCGCGTCATATGAAATTCAGTGGGAAACGGTTTCCTTAAGTCGGTGTATTCATACTTGTTCCCTGAATAACCAAATCTCGAGGACTAGATTTCTTTAAGGGGGGGAGGTTTGTCACACCCTTTAAGGGGGGCCGTTTCTTTTTTTCTTTTGATTTTTTAAGGATTTTGCTTGAGTTTTATTTTTTCTGTGGTTATGTGGTCTGGAAACTGGAGAAGATGACCTGTTCTTCCTTTCTGGAGTGGCTTGTCATCCTCATATCCTTCCCAAGACCTTGTCATTTTCATCTTGGACCAAACCCGAATATTCTTTTCCTTGGGGATATTCCTTTTTCTATTAGAGGAATAGCCCAATTTTCCCTAGGTTGTGAAGCAACCTATATTTCCATCGATCCTAAAATTACCAAATAATTCTCATAAATTGTTTGGGTCATATCTTCATCAAATGTGGCAAAACTTTTCCTTGCCATGTTCAAAAATATCTCTCAAATATTCCTTTCCTATTCTTCCCTAAATGGCACTTTGTGAAGCAAGTGCTATTATATTTTCTCATTTGACTCCAAACTTTTTGGACACCTTTTCCTATCCATATCATTGCTTCATGCCAAAATTCAACTCCATTTGCCTAGTAAATCTTCCTCAGTGATTTTTTAAAGTTCCTGTCTGAGGGAATTCTTTAGGAAGAAAGTACTAGCAAGCATAACCCAGATGAGTTGAAAGTTTGCACACTCCTTCATGTGCTCCTAGCATCACCCTCCTCCAAGTCTCATCTCATTCCATTTATGTGGGCCCAGGATCAATTCTTTGTTTCTGTCCAAGTTTTTAATTGTGAAGCAAGTATATTTTATCTTCCTCCATTATGGATAACAAATTTCCTAAGCCTTCTCCTATCCATATAACTTATGTCCACAAGATTTTGGCTCCATTAATTTGGCCATTTTCCCTCGGGATTTTTCCCAAGTTTCTGGGCAGAGAGGATAGCTCTGAAGGAAGTACCATTTTGGCAAGTCCATTTGGTATGAAAATTTTACAGCATCATTATATGCCCAAATCAGCCTCCCATGTTCATTTTTAGCTCAAGTGGATACACTATGTGAGTGCCCCTTCATGATCTTGATTCTGTATCAGATTTGCCAGTTGCAAAGCAGCTATGCTAAACACTTGTCCAAATAACCTCAAAATTAACAGGATTATAGTCCTTCCTATCCTAAACCTCCCAGAGATCAGCTTTGTCCATTATCACTTCCCTGCTGATCATAGTTTCATGTAATATTTTGCAGCAACAAACTTCAGAGGTCATTTCCCATGTAATCACAACATTTTTAATCGAGATTTAAACTCAGTTGTAACCTACCCTGGAGGGACTTCACCCTAGACAACACTTGCCAACCCGTTGTGTCCTCTACTAGCTAGTTCACGTGGTGACCAGCGTTTTGGCATGCTATGAGCGTGTCCAGAACGTCGTTTTGCTCAGGCCCTGCTCGTGATCGTCGTTCCAGCACGCCCGTGCATGCCTAGGATCTCACCCTTGTCGGTAACAAAACCGGCAGATCTCGGGTAGGGGGTACCGAATTGTGCGTCTAAGGATCGAAGGTAACAAGGAGGCAGGGGACACGATGTTTACCCAGGTTCGGGCCCTCTTAATGGAGGTAATACCCTAATTCCTACTTGATTGACTTTGATGAGTATAGGGGTTTACAAGAGTTGATCTACCTCGATATCATAATGGCTAAACCCTAGATGTCTAGCCTGTATGATTGTGATATTGCCTATGGACTAAGCCCTCTGGTTTATATAGGCACCGGAGGGATCTAGAGTTGTACAGAGTTGGTTTACAGAGAAAGGAAGGTACATGATCCGAACGTCAAGCTTAACATCCACGTAAAGGAGAGTCCCATCCGGACACGGGGGAGGTCCTTCTACCTTGTATCTTCACGGCCCATCAATCCGGCCCATGTCACATAGGTCGGCTCCCCGAGGACCCCATAGTCCAGGACTCCTTCAGTAGCCCTGAACCGGTCTTCAATGACGATATATTCGGCGCGCAAATTGTCTTCGACATTGCAAGGCAGGTTCCTTCACCGAATACTCCAACGCAGTCCTCCATGAAAAATAGCTATATCCAGCTTTATTAAACAATTACAGCCTTAAGATGTAAGGGCAAAAATATTCAAAATGAAATAATCCACGTCCATAGGTGATTTTTCCAGCGAGGAGTTATGTCCTGGCCTTGTTAGCATTCTGAACCGGTTTATAGCCCCGTTTCACATTTTGAGGCATGGCCATTGACACGTCTTGTCAAAGTAGAGATCGTGTCCCCTTATCACAGGATTCTTATTAATAGGGGTTTCGGTAATCCAAACGTGCCATTCACACGTCCCCTTGGGAATAGGTGAGATTTAAGGCTCTAGAGGGGACCCTTGATATCCACTGCCTTTATAAGAAGGCAAAGATCCATCTTTTTACCCCACGCCTTCTTCCTCCTCAGCCTATCAGCCCTTCGAGCTCCAGCGCCCAAGTCTCAATTCTTTCCAACGCCACCAAACACTCCTAGCCATGTCTAGATCTTGAGTGTAGGGCAAGTGGATGGCCTCCTCTATTACAGAGGAGAACATCAAGGAGCTCCGGGAGGCTGGGTATCTGGCCACGGACATAGTCCATCGGCTCCCTGCCAAAAAGCAGATCATTCCCACTCCGGAGCCCAACGAAAGGGTAGTGTTCATCCCCCACTTCATTCGTGGACTAGGGTTTCCCCTTCATCCTTTCGTCCGTGGTTTTTATGTTCTACTATGGGCTAGATTTTCTTGATCTAGCCCCAAATTATTTGCTCAACCTTCCGGCGTTTATCGTCATGTGCGAGGCATTCCTCCATGTCCCTCCCCACTTTGGCCTACGAATCAAGGTCTTCAATGTGAAGCCAAGGGTGGTCGAGGGCCAACACGTGTAGTGCGGCGGCGCCATGGTGAGCAAACTCCCTAATGTCACCTAGCCAAAGGGGACATTTGTGGAGAGCGTCAATGGATGGCAGCAGGGGTGGTTCTACATCACGGAACCCCACGATGCCACATGGGCCACCGCTCCAGAGGTCTAATCTGGGTCCCCCGATGTGGCTTACATCTTGGCTCAATAAGGGCCTAGGTTGGGAATCGCCTGATGAGGTGACGACATTGGAGAGCCGCGTCAAGGGCATGATAAACAAGAACACCAGCCTCGCCAGCGTGGTCCAGGTGATGCTTTTGCTGGATTCTCCCTTGTCAGCGCCGGACTCAGTATATGTGGGAATTCGACCCGGCCGGTCCTCGAACCCTGCAGCGGTTCTTCGGCACGACGCACAAAGACATATGGAAGCTGCTCTTCAAGACTCAAAAGTCGTGGCTGGAGACAACCGAAGACCCCGGCCTTGACTGCGCATGTCCGGCCACTCCCGTAAGTATTACGATAACTTTTATTTGTAAACTCAAGGAGTATATTGAACTTTCTTACTCCCACAGGGCTGGACAAAGAAGGCGGAGCAGATCAATTGTCTGGCTCCGTTGCCCCAGGACCAGGCCACCCCCTTGCTGACAAAGATATTGGTTCCGGTGTCGTACCAGGCGTCGGAGAAGAAGGCCAAGAAGAAGGGTCGGGAGGCCAGAAGTGGCCTTCGCCGTAAGGGTGCTTCGGATGTCGTGTCCGAAGACACCGAGTCCTCCTCCTCTCATGACGAAGATGTAGAGGAGGAAGAGAGCAACTCTCCCCCTGAGGGGAGGAAGAAGAAAAGGGCGTCTTCCGCGGATCTGGAGGTGGAGGTGACCAACAAGAAGGGAAAACCCTCCCTTTCGGATGATTCTGAAGCGGATGTCGATGCCATCCCAAAGCGGCACCCCCAGGCCGAAGCCCTTAGTTGATTAGTAAGTATCCGAAGACACAATACACATATCCGACTATGCCTTATTATTTTAACATACTGAATTGCACATTATAGCCCGGCTCGCAGTCTCCCCCAACGATCATCGTCATCTGGGAACTCGCTAGGGAGAGTCGCCTCCACAGATCTCTCCACCCACTGCTACGGATAACACCAAAGTGTTATCCCAAAGAACCTCTCCAGGTCAAGGGGAGGGACATGAGGCTGTGAAGGTGGCGGCGGAGGGTAACACCTCTGTTGCTGAAGAGAGGAGGAAATCAACCCCCATGGAGACCGGTGATGGGGGCAACGCTCAATTCGGCCCCCAACCGAATATTATTCCGGAGACCCATACGGCTCCGGAATCGGACCAGCAGCCTTCTTCAAGGGAAGGGGGGTGCCGTCTCCACCAGTGTCCTCTATCAATCTAGAGGCACCAGACACTCTGATGGAAGCACTTCAAGGTGCTTCCATTGTGGAGGAGGACCGTACCCTTATGGGTACGGTGGTTGAAAAGGTTCGGTCTACTAAAATCGGATTGAAGCAAGCCTATACCAGCCTTCTAACAGGCTTTGAGGTATGTGAAGTAATATATTTTTAGTTATTTACAAAAGGAATAACTGTATATATATAGTAGCCCCTAAGACTCTGTTCGGCCTTGCATGAAGAAGGGCCGAACAGAGGATCGAATAATACTTCACAGGAGGTAACATATATGTCTACTTGGATGAACAGGCTGCGAAGCTGGCAGCGGCCTCACATGCGGCCGAAGTCTCCAAACTAAAGCAGAAGCTGGAGGCAAAGCAAGGTATCTTTTCACCAAAGCATATCTCAACTGATATGAGTTCCAATTTGTTATCTGACTGAGCTTTATATTTATGCTCATAGTTGACACGTCTAAGGTTGAAGCCCTCAAGAGTGCGCTGGCCAAAGCCAAGAAGGAGACGGATGAGGAACGAGCCGCCCGTCGAAAGCATGAGGCAAGGCTAGATGAAGTCCAACAGGAGCTCACTGATGCTATAAGCAAATGTGAGTCCGTGGAGCGCCAGGTGTCGGACCAAGACTCTGAACTTGCTACGGTGCTCCAAAGTGCGAAGGAGGCCCGGGTTGAAGCCCAAGGCACCTGTCAGGAGATCCACGAAGACAAGAAGATCGTGGCAGGTAAGGCTTTTAATATGTAGAGCAAATACATAAGGAGAAAGTACACCTGACTGACACGCATTTGGAGTTCTATAGGGGCATTTGCGGATCTGCCCCAAAGCATTGCGGATGCTGCCGATTTCTTCTGGAACAAAGAGGGGAGATCAACAGAGAAGTTGTTCTGGTTGCAATACCTTGTGCCAAAGGATCATGTGCCCCTCAGCGATCAGCTGAAACAAATGATCGAGCTACATAGGGTGGCCGGACTGGCCAAGAAGGATATCATAGCCGTCTTTGGCCAGCCGAACCCATTCCTAGTAGCTACTTCAGGCTTGTGAAGCGGTTGGTCAATGCCTACCCACGGCTTGATGTTGTAAAGCGGTCGCTCTGCATCGAAGGTGCCCAGATGGCCTTCGCCCGTGTCAAGGTGCAGTGGGCGAAGATGAATGCCACCAGTCATGCAACCAAGGGACCGCCCGCAGGCAAGGAGCATTGTATGCTGGAGAAGTATTTCAATGACGTCCTTGAAGGATCCCACATTATAGAGGGACTGTGTTCGAAGGACATCATTTTTGAATGAATGTATCTGTGATGCCCAACCTCTATAATGAAAACAAAGTGGTCGTGTAATTTTAGTCTTGTTTCATCTGAAATTATTTATCCTCCGTAGCGACCATTTATAAAATCAGAGAGTTGGCCAGTCATCGGCTTTAGCCCCTCGCGTAGATACTATGGGGTTGTTCGGAACAGCACAATCACACACTTAACCGAATGACTTGGTCCTTGAAGGAGGTTCTAGTGCGGCGAACCAGGCAATCAGACTATGTAGCTTTATCACTCTCACTTAGCCATAGGAGTTTGACAATAAGATTATAGGCGCATCCCCTCATATTGTTCGGTGATCCGAACTCGGGTGTTGTAGACATCTGACCAGGTAAAAACCGGTCCTTTGTGTGACACAGAAAAAATCGCTAGAGATTTATACTAAGTCACCGAATAGCTGACCAGCTCTCGCCGCATCATGACAGTCAGTTTTCGGCTTTCTCTACTGACATGTTTATCTGGCTAGCCGGAAACAAAATTGCAGTAGTTCTCCCTTTACTTCCTTAGCCGAAATATTGGAACGTAAGGTAGTAACCATAGGAGCCAGGTAACCCCACTATTGACCCAAGACATGATTCGGAGCCAATGCATATAATGCTAAATTCGGGATGCCAAATTGCACTGTGAAAGTGTTCGGACTTATGGTTAATTTTAAGAAATGGACGCGGCTGAATAGGGCCCCTGGCGATTTAGGTCGTGCTGAGGTGTACATGACAATCAGATGAAAAAGAAGAAGGAATATAGAATAGGGAATAAGCCAATCCCGAATAGTTTGGGCGAAAAACTGTTTCCATTATAGTCCAATTAATATGTCAAAACATATTTGTATAGATAATGCTATAAGCATCGAGGCTATTTTACATGCCAAACGAAAGGGAAAGTTGTGTACAGGTATTAGAAAAGGGGAGGAGGTGATCTTGAAAGATCCTTTAAGTACTCTGCCGTACATCTATGTTGCCTTTCGCCTTGGTGTGTGATCCTTTGAGAGGATTAATGAATAACTTTTCATAAGGGGCCAAAAAAGGGCCCATGACACCATAAAAAGGGTGATGTGGGTTGTAAGTAACCTGAAAAGAAAAAATGAAGTTAAAAAGATAGATGGGGGTCCAGGTACGGTTAAGCCGTATTGTGGACTTTATCCTCGATATGCCTCCATCGTCGCCCATGGTATTTTTAGTGTGTAGTTATGAGCACGCGGTACATACGATGCTGCTTGGTTGGGGCGAAGACAGAGGCCGGATTGCTAATCGAGCTCCAGACGAGCTGGATTATCATTCTGCGGGGTAGTCCAGACTCGTTTGATAGAGTCCGGTAGCTTGACTGCAGATGTGGAGTTCGGCTTGATAAGGCCGAGCTGTACTTCTACTGCGAGGGCCACGGTGTGTTCCTCAGTACAGAGGGAGCGATCCATGTTTCCATGAACTGTTATAACACCGCGTGGTCCTAGCATTTTGATTTTTAGATAAGCATAATGCGGGACTATGTTGAAGCGGGCAAACGTAGTTCATCTGAGCAGTGCGTGATAGCCACTGTAGAAAGGGACGATGTCGAAGATCAAGTCTATGCTTCGAAAGTTGTCCGGCAAACCCGTGCAGCGGGCCTCTACACCAGGTATTACTCCTTTCAAGGTAGTTTTGGTGGGTTTTATTCTTGACGAATCAATACCCATTTTCCGGACTGTGTCGTGATATAGCAGGTTAAGACTGCTGCCGCCATCCATGAGGACTCTCATGAGGTGGAATCCATCGATAATTGGGTCAAGGACCAATGCGGCTGAACCTCCATGATCGATACTGGTCGGATGGTCCCTGCGATCAAAGGTGATCGGGCATGCTGACCATGGGTTGAATTTTGGGGGGACTCGCTCTATCGCATAGACATCCCTTCGTCCTTGCGCTCCCTTTTGGGGATGTGAGTAGCATATATCATGTTCACCGTCTTGACCTCGGTGGGAAATTTCTTCTATCCCCTTGTGTTCGGTGGACGGGGCTCCTCATCAACATGCTCGCTGGGCGACCCTTTCCCCATGTGCTTGGTGTTTAACTTGTTGGCCTGTTTGAAGACCCAACAGCTTCTGTTGGTATGGTTAGCAAGCTTGTCAAGGGTGTTGTGAATCTGGCAAGCTCAGTCAAGTATTGAGTCCAGGCTAGATGAACCGTCTCTGTTTATTTTGAATGGCCTCTTCCGTTGACCGGGCTTTGGTCCACTGAATCCGGTGTTGACCGTCGTGTCTTCGGTGTTTTTCAGTGTTGTTCCAACGCTTGTTTTTATTGCATCGGGGCCTGCCATTTCTGTTCCTTGCTTTGGAAGTGCCAGGATCGCAGGTACTATTGCTGCTACGGGCAAGCCAGCTATCTTCGCCTGCGCAAAAGTGGGTCATGAGTGATGTGAGGGCTGCCATGGACTTCGGCTTTTCTTGGCCGAGGTGCCGGGCAAGCCATTCATCGTGGATGATGTGTTTGAAGGCTGCTAGAGCTTCGGCGTCCGGGCAGTCGATAATTTGGTTCTTTTTGACTAGGAACCGGATCCAGAATTTTCTGGCTGACTCTCCGGGCTGCTGGACTATGTGACTAGGGTCATCGGTGTCCGGAGGCCGGATATAAGTGCCCTGGAAGTTGTCTCTAAAGGCATCCTCTAGGTCCTCCCAGCTTCCAATAGAGTTTTCTGGGAGGCTGTTTAACCAGTGCCGAGCTGGTCCCTTAAGTTTTAGGGGGAGGTATTTGATGTCATGTAGATCGTCATCACGAGCCATGTGAATGTGGAGAAGGAAATCTTCAATCCATACTGCGGGATCTGTTGTGCCATTGTAGGACTCGATGTTCATGGGTTTAAACTCTTCAGGGAACTGGTGCTCCATTACTTCGTCAGTGAAGCATAGGGGGTGTGCAGCGCCCCTATATCGGGCCACGTCATGATGCAGTTCAGATGGAGTCTATATGCGGTTTTTTGCCCGGGTGAAGTTGTGCTTGTCACGCCAGGCTTGGTGGTCGTCTTCTCACTCTGGGGCCTGCCCCCTTGATCTGTATATTGATCTAGTCTGACCGGCTCTATTTTCCACGTCATGTCGTAGGTCGTAAGTATATCCTGCAGCTGCTATCTCTCTACCTTTACGGCGGGTTGGTGCGGGCGGGTGTTCAGCTTGAGTTGCCGCTCTGTCCCGGCCACGTGGTGATCGGTCAGGTCCGTCAGCAGCGTTACGTGTGGGCGGTATAGGCTCTAGGGCCTCGTCGTCGAATTGGGGTAGCAGCTTGCACCTCGAGTAGCTCTTGGTTGGGCGTTCGAGGCCGTATTCCTTGGCTGCCAGGACGCAAGTCCATCTATCATTGAGAAGATCCTGATCAGCTTGAAGCTGCTATTGCTTCCTTTTTAGGCTTTGTGCAGTTGCTATTAGCCGGTGCTTAAAGCGCTCTTGTTCGAAGGGTTCCTCTGGCACGATGAATTTTTCATCGTTGAGGCTCTCGTATTCTTCGAAGATCGGTACGTAATTATTGTCCTCCGAGCACTTGTTCCTGATGGGATCATCGGGGTTGACTTGCCTCTCCTCCGAATCATCGTGTTCGGATGTTGGTTCGATAGGGGCTTCTTGGTCTTCGGCGTTATCCGGAGTATTGTTGTCTCTGGTGCCGGTATTGTTGTCTTTTTCTCGGTGCGGTTTAGAGCGGCGCCGCTGACGGTGATGCTTTGGTGGTGCCAAAGGAGACTTATCCTCGACTGGGTCCTTCCCACTTTCGCCGTCATCCTCTTTGGGTGTGTCCACCATATACACGTCATATGTGGAAGTAGCCGTCCAGCGTCCGGTAAGCGGCGGGTTCTGGCTTTGCTCTTCTTCGGCATCGTTGTTCATGCCGCCGATGGCCTCAGAAGCGTAATCGAGCATGTCAGTTAAGTCCTCGACAGTGGCTATGAAGTGGGTGGTGGGTGGGATGTAAAATTCCACGCTCTCAGTCTGTAGTGCAGGCTGGGCATAGTTCGGCAGCGATCCTTCTGTAATGGCGAGAGATTGCATTAAGTCCAGAGCCTCGTTTAAGAGCAAGGTCTAGACAGGGAAGCGAGAATTCGTGGAGCGGGGCGGGACAGGAGTTCCCTGGCCGAGCTCGTACAACACAGACCTCGAGAGTTTGAAGCTGGTGCATGGAGGTGAGTCTAGTTCAATGAGGATAGAGGTGGCCTGGAGTGATTCTGGGTCGGCCGGTGAAACGATCCCATCCGTATCTCCGGTGTTGAGCTCTATGGCTGCGGAGAGTCCAGCGGGAACTAAACTCCCGTCTTCGGACTCGGCGAGGAGTTCCAGATCTGGGGCCGGAGCTGCGGTTGAGGTCGCAAACCCTTGAAAGATCAAGTCTCCTCAGATATCAGCGACGTAGTTTAGGTTTCGAAACTGATCTGAGGACCAGGGGCATAGCTGTCGATCTGCTCCAGATGGCCAATCGAATTGGCACACAGTGCGAAGCTGCCGAATATGAAGATTTGGTCGGGGAGAAAAGCCTACCCCAGGGCGGTATTGTTGTAGATAATTGGTGGAGCCATCGAGACTTCTGGTGACGATGCAGTGGAACTCTCAGCGAAAACACCAATGTCGGTGTCAAAACCGGCAGATCTCAGGTAGGGGGTACCGGACTGTGCATCTTAGGATCGAATGTAACAAGGAGGCAGGGGACATGATGTTTACCCAGGTTCGGTCCCTCTTAATGGAGGTAATACCCTACTTCCTGCTTGATTGACTTTGATGAGTATAGGGGTTTACAAGAGTTGATCTACCTCGAGATCATAATGGCTAAACCCTAGATGTCTAGCATGTATGATTGTGATCTTGCCTATGGACTAAGCCCTCCCATTTATATAGGCACCTGAGGGATCTAGAGTTGTACAGAGTCAGTTTACAGAGAAAGGAAGGTACATGATCTGAGCATCAAGCTTGCCATCCACGCAAAGGAGAGTCCCATCTGGACATGGGGGACGTCCTTCTACCTTGCATCTTCACGGCCCATCAATTTGGCCCATATCACATAGGTCGGCTCGGCAAGGACCCCATAGTCCAGGATTCCCTCAACCCTCACCGTCCTCTTCTTCCCTGACCTCACTCCCCCTTCTGTACCTCGCTCATCGGAGCTCGTCGCCACACGCCCACTGACGAGCCATAGCCGGCCGTCATTTTCCTCATCTGGCCGTTTCCTCCCCGTGCCCTTGGCCACCTCTGCTAATTGACCATTGCATCGCTGCTTCATCGTGTTCCCGCGCCCTCCCATGATTGCTGAGCATCGCCAGAGGCCCCGCTCATGCATCGTCGGCGGCACTCGGCTCGGCCCCCTCGCCCCGCCTATTTAAACTCCTTCCCGAGGATGCTCGACCTCACCACTAGTCTCCCCTAGCTCCCAGCTCCCTCCCCATCCTCTTCCGCAAGCCATAGGTCCCCTCATTGCCACGGTTTCCCGCCATGGCCGATGTGGTGCTCCGCTCAAATTTGAGCTTTGCCACTCCCCCTCTCCTCCTCTAGACCACGCCACTAGATCCTCCTCTTGCCGGCGCACCTCCCCCTCTTCTCAGCTCCTCGCCGAAGCCACCATGGTCATGGGTCCCCTCCAACCTGAGTCGTTGCCCTCACCCTCTGTCTCCGTGCGTCACCGCGGTCACACTCCTCCCTGGCGTCCATCCGTGGCCTGGATGGAAGCGGTGCTCCACGCCGAGCTCGCCGTTGGTCCCAGCTCCATCGGGGATGGCCAGAGCCGGCCGGGCTATCACCAGTTTTGTGCCCCTCCTCTGCCTCCTCTATCCCATGTGGGGAACAGGTGAGCAAGAAGACGACCAAGGCCAGGTGGGCCCCGTGTCGCCCCCGTCCCCACTAGTCAGCCGCACGGGCGTTGACTCCGCCCCACCATGTCACTTAAGTGGAGGCGTATTCCCTAGAATATGTCTTCCACGCAGGAAAGCGTATTCCCTTCTTGTTCGGCCAAAAATACGTTTTCACGGCTATTAAGCGTATTCTCAGCTAGTGCGTTTTTTGTTTTCAGTCAGGGGCTGGTTTGTGGAGATTTTATTTATAGATTGGACCCTGGAAGAAAAACTAGCGTAACTTTTTTCTCGCAACTCCAAATGAGGTGAATCCAAAGCCTACTTATTCGTCTCGTCGAGATCTATCTTTTGGCATCATGCTCACTAGGTGGTCCCACTATGAAAATGACCTTTTTGCCCTTGCCCATAATCAGCCCCCTTCGAGGGAGAACCCTTTCTGGCGATTCTTTCCGTGATCTTTCCGCACTTCTCCCTAGTGTATTCTTCATCCCAAGGAAAGCCACAACACCCACTTGCATGATGGCTATGCATTAGCCATGGTTTTCAGCTTGAACATTTGATAAATGTCTGCTTGTTGTGATACGGTTATCATTGTTTCAGTGATGCTTATGGATTTGTGTTCACTTTCATACTATGGTTTTATGCACTGGTTATCATGTACTAGTTGCTAGTATTTCTTTAGTATGTCATGCTTAGTAGTAGTACATGTTGATGTTGGTGCATGACCATCGTCGGTTACCGAGTACCGTTGATATAAATGTTTCCTTTGCATCTAGCTGGTTGTATGCTTACTTGATAGTATGACTGTTATGTTCTTGCATGGTAGTTATTTTCGTTGCTAGTGGTCAGGTTATGCTATGAGTAGTGTTATACTTGTGATAGTCATGCTCGTTAGTATGCTATGCTCATTTGGATATATTGTTGTTGATATGCTTGATGATTCTGTTGCACCCCCATGCTTATGTTGATATCATGCATTATAGCTGCATCTTGTTATTTTAATATGGCTCAACATATTGCATTCAAGTTTAACCAGACTTAAATGAACTTGAACAACTGTTGGCCGAGTCATGGTGCCACCTAATCGAGCTGACCAGTGCAGCCACACTTGCCTTATGTGGGGTCCTAACAGGGTCTATTGTCATGCCGCTCTCTGGTGCCTCCAACAAGGGAAGGTTATGCGTGGGCGCTACCTTGGCCGGGTAAGACGACATAAGCCTTGTGAGCCCGAGTTTTGTTATGTGCACATGTCCCTGTTTGGGACCGTTTATTGTTTTGCCATGATGGTGGCGGTTGGATGTCACGGGTTGACATCGGGGCCACCCATGACTTAGCCCAGAGGGGAGTTTGTCGGAGTGGACGGGAGGGTGGGATGGCAATAGAGCTATTTTGTTGGAACATCGTTGGTCCACCTGAATGGGCGTGCAAGAGGCCATGGGTTCCGTGGTGTGGGTACGGTGTACTAACCTCTGTAGAGTGTGTGTGTTAAACCTATCAATCGCCACGCTCGCAGATAAGGGCCCAGTTCATAATCGGTCACGGTATGGGTCAACGGTAGTAATAATAATAACTTGTTTGATAACAACCCTGGTTCAATGATGAGAAAGATGTTCGTTGTGATCGAGAGAGGATCACGGAGGTATAATGGTTATCGAAGTTGGTTGATCTTTATGTGATCACGAGAGGAGCACCGTGGTATCGAGGATACCGAGTTGTTGGATATTTGTGGTGTCATGCGAGAATCACGGGTAAAGGTCAAGCTCCTTGTTGTCATGAAATGATTACTATGGTATTGTAATACCAAGCTTGATTGGATCATGAGATGATCGTGTGATGTACGTGATGGTAAGCTTATGCATGTGATGGTTACTAGGTAAACCCGAGCAGAGTAAGTTGGTGCATGATAGAGTCATCATGTCGCATGCTAGTATCATCATGTTCATTCGTTCATGCCATACTCATATTGTTCTAGCTGTATCATGTTGTACATGCCATGTTGTTCAGATGGTAGCATGTTCATCATTGCTAAGTAACCTGTAATTGCCATGCTATTGTTTGTCTTGATTGCTTTTGGTTGCTGTGAGCTTGCAAGTATATTCAATGTACTCACCTGGCGTGTCATTCCAGTTCGCAAGTCATGCCGGATTTGATTGCTTGTTTGTCGTGGATCCCTTGTTTGTGAGCTAGGATAAGCATTCCAGCCAGAGTCCCTGCGAAGTGGAGTTCATCACCATCGTCATTGCCCGCTGCTAGAGTTATTCCGCTGCTTCGTGTTGTTCTGTTGCTTGCATAGAGCAACCGTGGTAGGCATAGTGTCGTCGTGCCGATGTAATCCCTTGTATCCATATAGATTGTAATAAAGAGCTGATTTGTTCTATGCTAAGTTGTACCATATTCTAGAAGACTTCTCCTTGATATCTAGGCTGGAATAGGGGCGTTCCGGTTTCTCTAAGACGGGGTGCCACACTATGCTTGGCAGTACGTGGACCGGGTGCATGCTTCCGGCGAGGAGGAGTACCTGTTGGCGCCGGATCACCACACCAGTGAAATCGCGCTCGCCCACCGGCAAGCCGCCAATCTGCACCTCGCAAGTTGCAAGGCTGAGGAAGAGACGTTGTGTCGGCGCGCTGGGAAACGGCCGTGCACCAGGGCACTCATGGCGCGCCTCAAGCGCTGCTGCGAGCGCCTTGGCTTTTATTATGAATAATTTAGTCTCGTAAGGAGATCTCATTAGGTATGGGATGCAAATGATAAATCCCGAACGTTCCGGAATTATTAGCGTCCTTAATTAAGTATGCAAAAGAAAAAGTTTGAAAACCTTGTGTATCCATACGCATTTTGTAAGTACGTGCATATAGCACAAACTTAACTATATATCGCACTACACGTCTCTCTCTACATATGCTTGCAGATTTTGCTACTACTATTACTTATGTACGTGCAAATGCACGTTTTAACATTACAATGCGGTTTTTGTAAAAGTAGAAAAACAACACTAGTCAAGCTTGTGAAACGATTCAATGCAAAAGAAATGCAAAAATGCCCGTTTGATTGTTTACTTTTAGCTTCCTTCTCTGTGGTTATTTCTCCATCGTACTTTGTACGGAGTATCTCACTGCTCGGGAAGGCATGCAAATTCCCAAACCGCTTCGTACACCCTGTATTGAATTTTTTGCCTAACAAGTTGTGACGTGCAATTGGAATTCCAACTTGAGTACTACTACTAGGAGTACTAGGGGCCAATTCTTTTAGGCTTCTAGATTAGTAATCCCATAACTACTACCTCTGTCCTGGTTTATTGGTCCCCATTGTAATCTGTGTAAAATTTTGACCACAAATTTAACTAATGAAATGTTTATGCAACTTTTGTTGACATGCACTAACATTTTATTAGTTAAATATTTGGTCAAAATTTAGCACAAATTACAATGGTGACTAATAAACCAGGACAGTGGTAGTAGTTTAGAAGCCCAAAGGAATGAGTGATGCACCTTATGTTACTCTCCACTGTGACTAGTCTTATGGAAAAAGTTGGGGAAGAGATGGCTTATTATTTAAGCCGCCAAAAGAACTGGCCCTAGGAGTAGTAGCTAGGGATACTAGGAGTACTAGTTAGGGATACTAGGAGTAGTAGCTAGGGATCAAGTGTGCGAGATGAACCGGACAAAGTAAATGCAGAGAGATGAAATGCAAAAAAGACAAAGGGGTGTGATGGTTGCTTGTCCATTTATTTTACTAGGCCACTTATTACTGGGAGTGGTGGGTTTTTTTTATATGACGACTTTACTACTACGCCACGACCGGGGTGAGACTCCCGTGCAGCGCTGCCCTCCACACTAGTGCTACCTAAGTCGTGGTTTATTAGTCCCTCATTGAATTTGACTGAAGATTTAACTGACAAAATGTTAGTGCATGTCAACAAAAACTATATCGTTGGATTCGTATTTGAACATAATTTTCAATGATATAATTTTTGATGACATGCATGATAATTTATCGTACTATATATAATGTTAGTCAAATTTATGGTCATACTATATATAGTAAGGTGCCCGTGCGTTGGACGGAACAGTGACATGCATTGATCGGGTAGTTGTTTATTTTGACAAAGTATGTGGGGGTCATCTCATGTGTGACGAGTATCGATAGGTTTCTTCAAATATTATTTCTTCTCTAGAGCTCACAAACATCTGGGTGAAATAGATAAAAAGAGTATCTTTTGCAAACAAAAGTGTTCAACTAGTCAACTTGCATCCAAAACTTATGAAGAAATAACAGTTATTGTGCTTTGCAAGAAATGATGTTTAAGAATTAGTTTTTGAGTATCGATTTTGTTTATTTTTTATAGACCACCATGAATGTACTCCCTCCGTGTAGGTGAATATGTCATCTTAAGTTGTGCACCTTTACCAAGAATGAGGGGAAAACAAGATAACTTAATATTTATTTGCTAATGATAGCATTGCATGCAATGAACTAACCATTGCATGTCGTGTTTGGTAGTATTGAGTCATTGAAAACATGCACGCCCCAGATCTCTTATTGGTTGATATGTCAAGAAACAAGAAACGAGGTGGGAGTTAATGCACCGCGCCTAAGGTGACTTAGAGCGAGTAAAATAAGGTACAATCAGTAGGCTGTAAGAAGTAAAGTAATATTTCTAATGCTTAGTTTTAGGAGAGAGGATAGGGGAGAGAATGTAAGCGGGCTCTCATGAAAGAGCCATCTGCAACACATGCTCCTAGGCACTATGTGAGAGTGGAAAGTGGTCCATGTATTAATAAAGTAGCACATACTTATAGCTAATTGTTATACATGTTGCCTTGGCTATAGATGACACATCACTTTCTTATAGTCAACAATTGGATATACAATTAAGTATTAACCATGCTCTTATACACCTAGATGGAGGGATTAAATCAGGATGACTTGGAAGGGGGTAGATGCTACTTCTTGAGCTTGTGTTGGTTTTTACCTTGAAGAGGAAAGGGTGATTCAGCACAGTAGAGAGAAGTATTTCCCTCAGTTTAAGAACTAAGGTATAAATCCAGTAGGAGACAACCCACAAATCACTGCATACCTACACAAACAATCAAACAAACTTGCACCCAACGTGATAAAGGGGTTGTCGATCCCTTCACGGTTACTTGCAAAAGTGAGTTCTGATAGAGATAGATAAATGATAAAGTAAATATTTTTGGTATTTTTGGTTTATAGATCGTAAAGTAATAGATTACAAGAATGGTAGATCAAAAACTAAAATTGTAGATCGGAAACTTGTATGATGGAAAATAGACCCCGGAGTCATAGGTTTCACTAGAGGCTTCTCTCAATACAGGAAATAATATGGTGGGTGAACAAATTACTGTCGAGCAATTGATAGAAAAGCGCAAAGTTATGACGATATCTAAGGCAATGATCAGGAATATAGGCATCACTGTAACGCCCTGGATTCGTTGCGCCAGGTGTCTGCCAGTTATTCACCGTCTTTGCCATGTCATTTTCTTGCGTGTTGCATTTTACCATGTCATCATGTGCATTGCATTGCATCGCAATCATGTTCGTCTCATGCATCCGAGCATTTTCCTCGTTGTCCGTTCTGCAATCCGGCACTCCTATGCCCTCCGGTGTCCCCCTTTTCTCTCCTGTTGTGAGCGGGTGTTAAACGTTCTCGGAATGGACCGAGTCTTGCCAAGCGGCCTTGGTATACCACCGGTAGACCGCCTGTCAAGTTTCGTGCCATTTGGAGGTCGTTTGATACTCCAACGGTTAACCGGGTAACGGTAAAAGCCTCTTTTGTCTTGCAGCCCAACACCCTTCCAAAGTGGCCCAAAACCCTGCAAACTCCCCTCCAAGCTCTCGGTCGTTCGATCACGATCGCGTGGCCGAAAACCGCTCCTCATTTGGACTCTCCTAGCTCCCTCTACCTATAAATATGTGCCTCCCCCCAGAAATTCATGGATGAAACCACCCCTAACCCTAGCTTCGTCCTCATCCCGTAGCCGGACAAGTCCGGGCCTCGCCGGACATGTCCGTCCGTCGCCCCCGTCCAACTGCGTCCCGCCACGTGTCCCTCCGCCGCTGGCCCGCGGAGCCCATCCGGGGCTCGCGCGGGCCCGATTCACTCCGCCGTCGCCCGAGCGCGCCTCCGCCTCCCGCTCCCTGCGCCGCCGTCCGCCGCCGGTGGCCGGACCCGGCCG
>NC_041391.1:504150241-504157485 GCF_002162155.2 Triticum dicoccoides
GCCGCCGCCCCGTCCCGGCCTCGCCGGCCTCCGGCCGCCCCGCTCGCCGCCGACCTCCACCGCACCGTCCGCGCCGCCCCGCTTCGGCCTCCCCCTTCACCGGAGCTCGCGGAGCTCGCCGGAGCTCCCTCCGATCGGATCCACTCGGCCTGGATCAGATCCACCAGGCCTGCGAACCAAACGCCCTCGCCCGCCCGGATCTCCTCGTCCCGGGTCCTCCTCGTCCCGTTTTCGGAGGGTAAAAACCTACTAAGTCCCTGAATCTGTGACATTATCATGTCATGTTCATCGCATCGCGTCTCCGCATCCGTTGCTCCGTTTTGTGCATTTAATATGTCAAATTGTTCGTCTCAACGAGTACTTCATTTCATTCCATTGCATCATATTCATTTGAGCTCATCTTGATGCCTGAATCATCGTTGGAAGAGTGCTTCATGATGTTTTCTGCTGTCTGTTAACAGAACTAGCTATTTTGTCATTTTTGCCATGATTGATGTGTGCATCCTATGAGGTTGATGTCTACATGTGTTTTGATCTATGCTATGTCTTCTTTACAGAGGTGCTTACCATGTATTTTTGTGATCAATATGGTGACTAGCACAAGCATGCAAACTAGGCATCGTGATGTTGCTGATTTTAGTCCCTGTTCTGCTGTTATTTTGATGCCATGTAAACTTGTTGCTACAGAGAGATCCATGCATATTTTGAGATACTTCAGTGAGGTTGTTTTGAACATATGGTTGTTCTCTATCCATTCATGCCCCTGTTGGAAATTATGGAGTAGTCTAGCATGTCATTTTCGTGCTCTACTTTTGCTTCAAAATATTTCCTGGCAGATTGTTTACATGTTATTCAATTTTGCCAAGGTTTTTGTAGTTGATCCTTGCATGCTATGAACTTGTTCTTGACTTGGTTTGTTTCATAAACATGTCTTCTTGATGATGCTATGCTTATCTTGTCATGCAATGACTTGTGGTGAGTGAATCAAGCTTGTTAAGTAGGGTACTTGTTGCTGTTTTGCTAGGCTGAATCTATTATTTCGTGATGCTATGTAAACCTGCTGCTACAAGTCATTCTATGCATAATCTGGAGATGATCACTAAATATGTTTTGTTCTACATGTCATCCTCTAACCATCCATGGTCCTGGTTGCATTTATAGCTTGCTTTAACTTGTTGTAATCTTGCTCCAAAGTTGCTTGATAATGTTGCTGTCAGCCTATTAACATTAAGTTCAGTTGTTGCCACGATTGTTGCTAGTGTTCCATGCACCCTATGACCATGCTATTGTTATGCTTAGCTTCATAAATATGTGTTATTACTATTGGTTGCCTTGCCATGCCATGTGTTGCTCTGTAGTGAGTTGCACAAGCTCATTTACATGCCTTCATAATTCTGTTCCTGCCATGTTTGAATCTGTATTATAACTTGCTATGTTTACATGGGTGCCATCATATTTTCTGATCCTTTTTGGCTTATGGTCAGTAAAGGACTTTTGTTTTATGAAATTAGTAGGTTCATGCCATGCATTTGTTTTCCATAATAAGTTCCTGTAACATGTTGTTTGATAGCTCTAAACATTGCAACCTGATGTTATTTTCTGCAAAGTCTGAACTGTTATTATTTGCAATCTTTCCATGTGTGTTTGAGCATGTTCTAGTGATTTCTGGAGATAGCTCAGTGGTCATGTTTTGTTATGCTTTACCTGTACATCATGCCCATGTCTTTTGTTTTTATGTTGAGATGCTGTAGCATATTGTTTTGATGCTTGCAATATGCCTAGTTGCTATTTTGGATAGATTGTTGCTATAACTTGTTTCATGTGTGTGTGTTGATCCGTTGCTCCGTTTTGAGTGTGCTCTATATGAAACTTGCTCAGAATTGCATGTAGTTTCATATTATCATATTGCATCCTTGTTTTGGTGTGTTTGCTTGATGTTCGAATGCATTTTGCATCAATGCCATGTTTAACTTGTTTTGCTCATATCTTCTAGGCCGTAGCTCCGAACTAAATGAACTTTATATGTAACTTGACTAGAATCTCGTGTAGATCATCTTGGTGCATCTTAACTTGTTGTTTAACAACTTGAACATAAGATTTATTTAGATCTGGACCAATTTCGAAATATGCATATGAGGACTTACCGGAATTGTTATATGTTGTTCCCGGCCTCATTTAAACTTGCCTTGATGTGTTGCTCTTGTTTGCATCATCTCTTGCCATGAGTAGCTTCATGTAGCCTTTGTCATGCATCATGCTTGGTTGTGCATCATGTCTTGTATATGTGTGGCGTGTTTACCATGTTGTGTGCTTCTTCTCGATAGTTCCCGTTTCGTTGCGATCGTGAGGATTCGTTCGTCTACGCTTGGTTTGTCTTCGTGGCTTCATCTTCTTCATGGACTCGCTCTTCTTCCTTGCGGGATTTCAGGCAAGATGACCGCTACCCTGGATCTCACTACTATCATTGCTATGCTAGTTGCTTCGTTCTATCGCTATGCTGCGCTACCTATCACCTGTTTATCAAGCCATCCCAAATTGCCATGAACCTCTAACCTTTGACACCTTTCCTATGCAAACCGTTGTTTGGCTATGTTACCACTTTGCTTAACCCTCTTATAGTGTTGCTAGTTGCAGGTGAAGTTGAAGATTGCTCCATGGTGAACAGGATTTTGATTGGGATATCACAATATCTCTTATATTATTAATGCATCTATATACTTGGTAAAGGGTGGAAGACTCGGCCTTTTGCCTGGTGTTTTGTTCCACTCTTGCCGCCCTAGTTTCCGTCATACCGGTGTTATGTTCCCGGATTTTGCGTTCCTTACGCGGTTGGGTGATTTATGGGACCCCCTTGATAGTTCACTTTGAATAAAACTCCTCCAGCAAGGCCCAACCTTGGTTTTACCATTTGCCTCACCTAGCCCTTTTTCCCTTGGGAGTCGCGCTCTCGAGGGTCATCTTTATTTCAGCCCCCCGGGGCCAGTGCTTGTCTAAGTGTTGGTCCAAACCGAGCAGCCTGCGGGGCCACCTCGGGGCAACTCGAGGGCTGGTTTTACTCGTAGCTTGACTTATCCGGTGTTTCCCTGAGAACGAGATATGTGCAGCTCCTATCGGGATTGTCGGCGCATCGGGCGGCTTTGCTGGTCTTGTTTTACCATTGTCGAAATGTCTTGTAAACCGGGATTCCGAGTCTGATCGGGTCTTCCTGGGAGAAGGTATATCCTTCGTTGATCACGAGAGCTTATCATGGGCTAAGTTGGGACACCCCTGCAGGGTATAATCTTTCGAAAGCCGTGCCTGCGGTTATAGACAGATGGGAATTTGTTAATGGCCGGTTGTAGATAACTTGACACCAGATCCGATTTAAAACGCATCAACCGCGTGTGTAGCCGTGATGGTCTCTTTTCGGCGGAGTCCGGGAAGTGAACACGGTTTCTGGGTTATGATTGACGTAAGTAGGAGTTCAGGATCACTTCTTGATCATTGCTAGCTTCACGACCGTTCCTTTTTGCTCTCTTCTCGCTCTTATTTGCGTATGTTAGCCACCATATATGCTTAGTCGCTGCTGCAACCTCACCACTTTACCCCTTCCTTTCCTATTAAGCTTTGCTAGTCTTGATACCCATGGTAATGGGATTGCTGAGTCCTCGTGGCTCACAGATTACTACAACAACAGTTGCAGGTACAGGTTATGCAATGATCATGACGCGAGAGCGATGCTTGCTTGTGTTGAGTTCTTCTTCTGCTTCTTCGATCAGGGGATAGGTTCCAGGTCGGCAGCCTGGGCTAGCAGGGTGGATGTCGTTTGAGTTTCTGTTTGTGTTCATCCGTAGTCGGATGTTGCTCTTATGTATTGTGAGGTTGTATTCATGTGGCAATGTATGCCTTACGTATGTATCCCCATCTATTATGTAATGTTGATGTAATGATATCCACCTTGCAAAAGCGTTTCAATATGCGGGTCTATCCTTGGTGGGACCTTCGAGTTCCTTTTTGATAGGGTCGCAAATTGGGCGTGACAAGTTGGTATCAGAGCCTCGACCGACCCTAGGAGCCCCCTTGATTGATCGTGTAGTTTGGCCGTTGTTGAGTCTAGAAGAAAACTGTTTTCGGAGTCTAGTTATATCGGAGAGTAGGACTTCTTTTTACTCCTCAGTCCCTTCGTCGCTCTGGTAAGGAATCTTGACGTAGGTGTTTTTAATTACTTCTCTTCCTCTTCAAATTTTTCTTTAGGATCACGCAGTTGGTTTTCCGATCGTTGGTTCTCATCTCTTTTGATCTGGTGCATTTCTCGTCAAGTCGACTCCAACCTCTTCATCTTTGAGTTAAATCCTCAGTTGTTTTCTTTCCCACCCACCCACCCTTCTTCTTCTCGGAACCGGAGTCCGTAATCAAGTATCCATCCTACTCGTGCGAAGTCTTTGTTTTCTTTCTTCAATGATTTCAACCGGTGTTTTCTCTTCAAGATATTCGTCAATTCCCCCTTCCAAGTTGCCTTTGTTTTTCCCGCCCTCACACCCTTTTTCTTCCCGGAGCCTGAATCTCTTCCGACCATCAATTTCATTTGTGCGGAACCCTTCAGTCTTTCGTCAATTGTTTCAACCGGTGAATTCTCTTTTGTTTGACATTCTTCATCTCTTTTCCGGTGGACTCCATTCAAGTTTTTTGGGTTAATCATATTCTTTTCCTTCGAAGTGTTCTCCCTGCTCGTTCGTCTCTCGCCAGTTTATCCTTCCGGAGTGTTCTAGACATCTCAGGAGATTCGTCTGTGTTTGAATTAATTCAAGGTTGTCACCTCATTCAAATATTTCAATCGTTACGGTGCATCATCTATCTGTTCAACACCCCTTTCCAACGGTGTTTTCTCTTTCAGTGGGCCCTAACCCATAGGACTTTTCCCAGGATCTTACCTGACTCTTCTAATTCCCCCTAAGTTTCTCAAATTCTTTTCAGAGTTTGATGTAAGAATGCATTTCATCTGTCAGATGCCATCTCCAAGATCGCTTTCAAATTCTTTTCATCTTAGATTCTACCTTTCCTCTTTTTCATTATTCCGTAGTTTCTTAGTAATTTTGGTGGTGTTTCTCGTCGTCATTTGAAGACCGAAGAAGAGTTTTCCTCTAAATCTTGTCCGTTCTCTCGAAGTTTCATGGTTCTAGCTTCATGTTATCAGTCTCGAATTATTTCAGTTTGTCAGATATTCCTTTTCTTAACCATCCGGAGTATGTCAGGAGTTGTTTTTCCATTTCTTTTCAACGAAGGCCATCATTCCAGTTATCGTTCTCTAATTATCCCGGTGCTTCGTTCTAGTGCTCTTTAATCAGCTCATGATCTCTGTGTTCTTTTGCATCTAAATACCCTCTAGCATATTGGTTCTTCTAATTCTTCCCGGCGATTCTTTCTCTTTTCTTCGTTCATTTTCATTTCTAACGGTGGTTCATTCAGATCCTTTTTCCTTTGTTATCATATTAATTCATTCGTTCTTTTCAATCCTACCGGTGGTTCATTGAAGACCTTTCTCAAGTTTTGTGTCATATACCCCCTCAATCCTTTTCCTACGAGAATAAGTAGTATGCGAAATCCATTACTTGTCATCAATTTAATTTGATGAAGGAGAAGCATACAGTAAATCTTATCCTTATTGCATCCAAATAAGTAATCCCTTCCTTCAGAGTTTGTTCTTGAGGAATAAATTCTAGTTCCAAGTGTTTTCATTTTTTCTTTTCCAGAGTTCAAATTTCCTAGGCCATTTCGTCGGAACCTCCATCTAAATCATCGCAAGGCTCATCTTATTCTTTCTTCCTTCATTCTATCTCGTCATCCTTTTGTCACCGGAGTTCTTCATGGTGGTTCTTCATGATTTAATTCATTCTTGAAGAGTTCATCAAGATTTTTTTGGTGACGTTCAAATATCTGTTCTTCTCGCGTCTCGAAGTGCAATTAATTCTCCATATTCCTTTGAAGTAGAGTTTTGCATTTCTTCGTTCTTCTCAGTTATCCAATCATTTCCGTTTGTGGTCGGAGATCACCTCATAATTTTGAGATGTTATCTATAAGTCCACAACAAGTTTATTCTTTCGTTGTTGATTTTCTAAACAACTCCATTCAATCCTTCCTTCTAAGTTCTTTTCATTCCATTCTTTCAACTCTTCCGGGGGTTTTGCGTTGTTCATCTCGTCAAGTGTCATTCCATCCTCTCAAGCTCGTGTTCTTTTCCTTCCATGTTTCAGCCGGAGTGCTGCCTAAATCTTTTCAGTCTTATTCGTTTCTTATCTCGTTCTAACTGGAGTGGTTTCATAGTCTATCTGATTCCATGAGCTTTCGATTCTCGTCATTCTCGTCGTTCCTCTCCTCTTCTCGAGTGCTCTCGATTCTTTACTTCTTCTCTTGAGTTCTTGCTTCACCTCATCCCTTTTCTCTTCCGTCTCGGTCCTAAGATCACGGGACAAGATCTCTTGTTAGTGGAGGAGTGTTGTAACGCCCCGGATTCGTTGCGCCAGGTGTCTGCCAGTTATTCGCCGTCGTTGCCATGTCCTTTGCTTGTGTGTTGCATTTTACCATGTCATCATGTGCATTGCATTGCATCGCATTCATGTTCGTCTCATGCATCCGAGCATTTTCCCCGTTGTCCGTTTTGCAATCCGGCACTCCTATGCCCTTCGGTGTCCCCCTTTTCTCTCCTGTTGTGAGATGGTGTTAAACATTCTCGGAATGGACTGAGTCTTGTCAAGCGGCCTTGGTATACCACCGGTAGACCGCTTGTCAAGTTTCGTGCCATTTGGAGGTCGTTTGATACTCCAACGGTTAACCGGGTACCGTAAAAGCCTCTTTTGTCTTGCAGCCCAACACCCTTCCAAAGTGGCCCAAAACCTAGCAAACTCCCCTTCATGCTCTCGGTCGTTCGATCACGATCGCGTGGCCGAAAACCGCTCCTCATTTGGACTCTCCTAGCTCCCTCTACCTATAAATATGTGCCTCCCCCCGAAATTCGCGGATGAAGCCACCCTTAACCCTAGCTTCGTCCTCATCCCGCAGCCGGACACGTCCGGACCCCGCCGGACATGTCCGCCCGTCGCCCCCGTCCAACCGCGTCCCGCCACGTGTCCCTCCGCCGCCAGCCGCCGCCGCTGGCCCGCGGATTCCATCCGGGGCCCGCGCGGGCCCAATTCGCTCCGCCGCCGCCCGAGCGCGCCTCCGCCTCCCGCTCCCTGCGCCGCTGTCTGCCGCCGGTGGCCGGACCCGGC
>NC_041391.1:504157657-504199520 GCF_002162155.2 Triticum dicoccoides
GTCGCCCCATCCTGGCCTCGCCGGCCTCCGGCCGCCCCGCTCGCCGCCGACCTCCACCGCACCGTCCGCGCCGCCCCGCTTCGGCCTCCCCCTTCGCCGGAGCTCGCGGAGCTCGCCGGAGCTCCCTCCGGTCGGATCCACTCGGCCCTGATCAGATCCACCAGGCCCGTGAACCAAACGCCCTCGCCCTCCCGGATCTCCTCGTCCCGGGTCCTCCTCATCCCGTTTTCGGAGGGTAAAAACCTGCTAAGTCCCCGAATCTATGACATTATCATGCCATGTTCATCGCATCGCATCTCTGCATCTGTAGCTCCTTTTTGTGCGCGTAATATGACAAATTGTTCGTCTCACCAAGTACTTCACTTCATTCCATTGCATCATATTCATTTGAGCTCATCTTGATGCCTGAATCATCATTGCAAGAGTGCTTCATGATGTTTTCTGCTGTCTGTTAACAGAACTAGCTCTTTTGTTATTTTTGCCATGATTGATGTGTGCATCCTATGAGGTTGATGTCTACATGTGTTTTGATCTATGCTATGTCTTCTTTACATAGGTGCTTACCATGTATTTTTGTGATCAATGTGGTGACTAGCACAAGCATGCAAACTAGGCATCGTGATGTTGCTGATTTTAGTCCCTGTTCTGCTGTTATTTTGCTGCCATGTAAACTTGTTGCTACAGAGAGATCCATGCATGCCCCTGTTGGCAATTATGGAGTAATTCAGAGAGATCCATCTATTTTGAGATACTTCAGCAAGGATGTTTTGAACATATGGTTGTTCTCTATCCATTCATGCCCCTTTTGGCAATTATGGAGTAGTCTAGCATGTCATTTTCGTGCTCTACTTTTGCTTCAAAATGTTTCCTGGCAGATTGTTTACATGTTATTCAATTTTGCCAAGGTTGTTGTAGTTGATCCTTGCATGCTATGAACTTGTTCTTGACTTGGTTTGTTTCATAAACATGTCTTCTTGCTGATGCTATGCTTATCTTGTCATGCAATGACTTGTGGTGAGTGAATCAAGCTTGTTAAGTAGGGTACTTGCTGTTGCTGTTTTGCTAGGCTGAATCTATTGTTTCGTGATGCTATGTAAACCTGCTGCTACAAGTCATTCTATGCATAATCTGGAGATGATCACTAAATATGTTTTGTTCTACATATCATCCTCTAACCATCCATGGCCTTGGTTGCATTTATAGCTTGACGTGCGCCCTTGGGGCGTCGGCCATGGTGTTGGTGGAGCCGCGGAGGACCGGTCGATGGAAGAGGAGATCTGACGCACCTCTACCTGGCGCGCCAAATGTCAGATTACGGGTTCTGCAAACCCTTGAAAGGTTCGAACTCTGGGGTCCATGCAGAGATCTCAACCTACCGAGCCTGCCTACTCACAATCCTCCTAAGCCTAGCGTGTCGGGCTCGAAGAGACAAAGAGACACAACAGTCTATCCTGGTTCAGGCCACCTTGTGGTGTAATAACCTACTCCAGCGTTTTGGTGGATTGCCTCGAAGGGCTGAGGATGACTAGTACAGTGGATGAACTAGCCTCAAGACGTGAGGTGTTCTTGAGCTCAAGAGAGCTGGTGAGGTGGTTGGTTGAGGATGGATCCGATCTGTCCGTCCCCCCAATGTGAACTAGATGAGGTCGATCCCCCTCTATGGCGGTGGCTAAGTCCTATTTACAGTGGCCTTGGTCCTCTTCCCAAATGTTGGCGGGAAGGGATCACACAACGGCCAGATTTGAAAGGGGACAAGCAGTACATCCTATCCTGACTAAAGTGGTATTCGCATCCAAAAAGCCTCTGGTCGTGATGCAGTGGTGGGCTCGGTGATGACCTTCGTCCTGCCGTCCTGGTGGTCTTGGTCTTGTTGCTCCAGAATGGAAACCTTTGGCTGGTTCCTCGGGACTCAGCGCCTGTGGCTCGCCTCCCTTGCACCAAAGGGGAAACTGACGCTCGGCGCCCGCTGGCGCCTGCCTGGCCTTGGTCGTCGTGGCTCACGTCAGCTGAGCCTCGTGAGGTGCACCTTGGATAGAACTCTCTGCCCCTCGGGAGCCAGCCTGAGAAGGCCGATCCCCTCGGGGGTCTTGGTGTCGTCCGCCTCGTGAGGCTTGGCCCCTCGCGAGGGTATTGAGTCGTTGATGCTGAAGCTGGGCCGTACCAGCCACATAGTGGGCCGCAGGCAGGCAAGTCTGGATACCCCCATATCCAGAACACCGATAGTAGCCCAAGGCGTGCTCGTACTTGGCTTCCACGCAAAGCCAAGGGCGAGTGTGGAGCGCCGTGGACCCTAACCGCCTACGGACTTGATGATGCGTGGCGATTGATGGGACGTGGGTGTCTCCACTTCCCCAAGCCGCCTTGATATCCGCCAGGCCTAGTGGTCGCCCGCTGCCAGAGCAGCTCGCCCTTGCAGGTTGCCGCGCTTGGCCTCCGTTTCTTCTTCTCCCAGTATTGTAGGTCCACACGCAGATCCAGCGTCGGCGACTCGCCCCTCTCCAGCGCCATTATCGCCCGATGTAGGACCTTGCCGGCATCAGGATCCCTTGAGGTTACAGAAGCCGTCACTGACCGCCGAGACCTTGAGCATGGTGCTTGAGCTCCTGACGGGTGAATCCGAGCCCGCCGACCTTCCAGGAGATGGTTGCCTCCTCTATCAGTGCTCGAACAAGACAGTATTCGTGGGACAGATGCCCCTATTCGACGAGTGGGGGTTGCGCCCGGAGGGCCTTGAGGGGCCTCGTGAGAACCCCGTCCTCGTGACTCCCATGCTTCTTGATCCTGCTGCGTGCGCCCCAAGTGTGGAAGCAGGGGGGCGCCCGTCGTCAGCAGTTGATGAGGGTTCCTGTGGAGGCCTGGCGCCGCTAGGGGATGTCGGCGTTCTGGGAACGGGGGTCCCCAGACTTGCCTACCTGCGGCCTGCGGCGTGGCTCCACCAGTGGCCCAGTCCGGCACGTCTTCATCAACCAACACTCAAGACCCTCGCGAGGGGGCCAAGCCTCGCGGGGCGGACGACACAAGGCCTCCTCAGGAGCGGCCTCACGAGGCAGGCTCGCAAGGGAGGCGGACAGATCAAGGCAAGGGGTACCTCGTGAGGCCCCCATGATGCAAGCCATGATGACCAAGGCCAGGTGGGCGCCAGGCAGGCGCCAGCGCACACAGTGTCCTTATTTCCCCTTTGGTGCTAAAGGGGGCAAGTGCAGGCTCGGAGTACCGAGGCATCACGCAAAGGTTTCCATATCGGTGCAACAAGACCAAGACCAGCAGGACGGCAGGACGGAGGTCATCGTGGAGCCCAAGACAGCGTCATCACCAGCGCCTTTGACAGGAAAAGACCACCTTTAGTCAGGATAGCTTGTACTAGTTGTCTCGTTTCAAAATGGCCGTTGTTGGATCCCTTCCCGCTCAATATTTGGGGAGAGGACCGGGGCCTCTATAAATAGGGCTAGCCACAACAATGGAGGGGACAGATCGATTCCTCTCCGAGCAGATCACCAAGCACAAGAACACCTCTCCTCGTGAGGTTGTTCTTCCCTTGTACTGTTCATCATCAGCCCAAGAGGAAATCCACCACACCACACACAGGAGTAGGGTATTACACCACAACGGTGGCCCTAACCTGTATAAATCTTGTGTCTCATGTGTTGTGAGTTGATTGAGCTAGCTTAGAGATCGCGGCGAGGCTGAGGGCATGTTTCGGTAGGGGGAAATATTCATGCGCACTCCAGTGTTTGAACCTTAAGGGTTTTGCCGGAACCCGATATCCGACATTTGGCGCGCCAGGTAGAGGGTGAGCCAAAATCTTCCTTCTACTAATCCGCGTCCCATCGCTTCGCCGCATCCATGTCTAATGCCCGCCGAGCCCGCGCTGAGCACTGGGCTGCTCTCGCCACTCACGTCGCCCAGACGACTCCTGTCGGCGGGCCTCCCCGTTGTTCTCCGTCGCTTGCCGCCAACGCTGCCACTGGCCCAGCAGGGAACGAGCAGCAAGCATCCTCGCTGCACCCCTCGGTGCAGCGAGAAGACCGCACTGCCACTCCGTCGCTAACCCCGGCCGGCTCGTCGTCCCACGCTCGTCGCGCCCCCACAGACGTGCAGGCCGCGCTGCTTCTGGCACGTGAGCTCCTGCATTACCGCCCCGTCGACGACCTCTACAAAGAATGGCTTGCTCGCATCACCGAGCTCGTCAGCCCCGCAGGGGGCTCTCTCGCGTCGTCTCTCACGCTGCCTCGCCCTCCTCCAGGTATGGGCAACGTGGCTCAGGGAGCGCCTCCGCCACCTCTCCCCCAAGACGGTGCCCTGGCTCCAAGCCATGCGGCCCCTGGACCTGACCCACCGCATCCAACGCCCGTGCGACAAGAAAGAAGCTGCCAAGAAATCCCTCGGCCTCAAGAAGGCGGCCCCGTGCTCCCTGCACCGGCACAACAAGACCGCGTACTGCCTCTAGCAGCGGTGCGCGGGTACCATCAAGAGCAAGCTCCGCGTCAGCAAAGGGCCCCAGTGACCACATCAGGTTGTTGCGCCTTCATCACCGAGCTATGGAGCATCGCCTGGCTGGGAAAGTTCAAGCCAGACCTGCCTCCTTGCTATGACGGCACCCCCGACCCTGCGGAGTTCTTGCAGCTCTACGAGCTGAGCATTGAGGCGGCCAACAGAGACGAGAAGGTCATGACGAACTGGTTTCCCATGGTGCTCAAGGACGGTGCCTGCTCGTGGCTCCTAAACCTACCACCCGGCTCGATCTCCTCCTGGGATGAGATGCGCAACTGCTTCATCGCCAACTTCCAGGGCACTCGCGACCGCCCCCCGGCCGCAGGTGACCTACGCCGCATCAAGCAACAGCTTGGGGAGACCCTGCAAAAATACATCCAGCACTTCAACAGCGTCCGCCTCAAGATCCTCAAGGTGACGGATGAGGCCATCATCTCGGCGTTCTCTGATGGTGTCTATGACGTCAAGAAGAAGGAGGAGCTCACCATCCACGAGGAGTTGTGCACATCCCTAGAGTTGTTCAACCTGGCGATCAAGTGCGCCAGAGCTGAGGAGGGATGCCTCTCCCTCCTCGAGCTCCCTGCTGCAGACCCAGAAGAAAAGAAGACCAAAGCCAAAGACGTGAAGCGCAAGGGAGTAGCCGTGCTTGCGGCAGAACCAGACACAAAGTGTGACAGGGACCAGCCGGAGTCGTCCAAGGGCAGCCGACCGTTCTGCGCCTACCACAACCTCCACACCCACAACACTAGCGACTGCCATGAGCTTAGGGCCGTTCGGGAAGGACGCTTCGGCCGATGCCCCGAGCGCAACGACCGGGGCTACGGCCGAGGAGAAGGACGTGGTGGAGGATGATGGGACGACCGTGGCCCTCGCCAGGAGTGGCATGACCAACCTCGTGAGGATCGCTGGCAGGACCAGCCTCGCGAGGGCGCCTGGAGGGATCAGCCTCGCGAGGACCGCCCGCGGGGTAACGCAGGCCTTCCTCCGCCGCCAAGAAGGAATGATGACCACCACCAGGACGAGGGGGCTGGGGGCTTCCAGGAGCCATGTGCTATCGCTTGCATCTTGGGCGCAGCTCAGGCCCTAGCCTCTCAGCACATCTTCAAGGAGTTCGCTCGCGAAGTGAATGCAGTCCTCCCCAAGCTCGAGGCCACACGCCCGCTCGGGTGGTCCAAGTGCGCCATCACTTTCAGCTCGGCAGATCAACTCAAGTGTGCGGCTTACTGCTGGTGTTCTCCCGATGCTCTGCTCAACAGTCATTAGCAACATGCAAGTCACCAGGACCCTCATCGATGGTGGCGCTGGGCTTAACGTCCTGTCCGTAGAGATGTTCGACAACCTTCAAGTGCCATATGATCAACTTCAGCCTACCAAGCCTTTCTCAGGAGTTACTGACGGTTCCACCACCCCGATAGGGCAGGTCCGCCTTCCTGTCACCTTCGGCAAGCGCGACAACTACCGCACCGAGCTCATTGACTTTGACATCCCCCACATCCACCTACCGTACAATGCCATCCTCGGGTATCCGGCCCTGGCCAAGTTCACGGCAGTGACCCACCACGGCTACAACATCCTCAAGATCCCAGGAAGCGGCGGAATCATCACGGTCCCCTGCGAAGAGAGACATGCGGTGTGCTCCCTAGAGCGTGCCTTCCAAGCTGCAGTAATCAAGGACCCGGACAGCAAGAGCGAGAACCCTCCTGAGGCCATCCCCAAGAAGAAGAAGCAACTGCTCTGCACAAGGTCTCAGGAGGTTGGCATCTCGGGTGGTGCCGCGTCAGGATCAGCGCCCATGCCTGGGGCGCCTTCTTCCATCGCATAGGAAGGCGCGCCCGGCGCCCTCCTCGGGCAGGGCTCGAGGGCTCTCTTCTAGAGGGCCTCAGTCCTCACCAACATCACGAGGGAGGCGCTCGGGTACCACTTGGAGGCGTGCTTCATGGCGCGTTTCCCTCAGGAAGGCACGGGGCAGGAAAGGCCCAACGTTCAGGGGTTCAACACCAAGACCACTCAGGAGCTTCAGGAAGTAAGGGCCATGCACGCCGATCGCCGCTTGCCAGGCATGGCTCCCCATCCAGGCGAGGATGGTGGGCTGCACGTCTGCATCGACGTCCCAGGGCTCAACCGAGCCGAATCTTAGGAGCGCTTCTGGCCTTCGCGCGTAGGACGCTACGAGGATCCGACGCACAGCTACGTCTGCATGACTTTCGGCCTGCCGAATGCGGCTGCCACCTACCAGCATCACCTGCGGAGCATTCTGGCGGCTTAGGAGGCCAGGCATCACACGGTCCTAGCGGAGATGGAGACGGTCCTCAAGGAACCACCTGGACCCCCAGAGCCTCCTGAGGCTCAGGGCCCTGGCGGCTCGTGAGGGTCGGCCTCACCATGCATATTTAACTACCTCAACAACCCTTCTACAATGGAACCAGGTGACATCTTCCAAGTTCATTTTAGTTGGGAGCGCCTTCGGGGCTGCATCATTCCCCGGTCGCGTGGGTCCGTCCCTACGGTATGTATCTTTTTCTTATTTCTTTAGCTTACCTTGCTGGGGGCGCCCCTCGGGCTGCATCATCCCCAGGCCACTTGGGTCCGACCCAGTGGCATGTATCCATCCTGCATTTACCTAAGATGATTTTCCTTTCATGCCTAATCTACCTGTGATTATCGCCTGCTCGATTGACGTCTACCACGGGAGCCGCTCGCGCTGGCACGGTGCTTGCGCATGGGTCTGTCCCCGCGCGCGTCACCTCACCAGGCCCTCAGTGCCCTCACCACTCTCTCGGAGTAGCCAATGGTCGGCCGACAATCGAAATGGCAACCCATGCTTTTCTCATGGTGATTTATAGGAACCTCTTGAGGACTTCAGCGGGCGGCACCACGAGCTCCCTCTCTTTTCCATATGATCCGCTTGCACATTAAAAGGGGGGCTCCTGAGCATCGTGACTCAGGAGCTCTTACTGGCTCTCCAGCCCTCACCCCCTGGCCTTGACCACGGCATCACGACCTGGCATACCAGCGGCGGCTGAGCTCGCTCGAGGGTCGGGACCTAAGGACGTAGAGCATGAAGGAGAGTACGGGGGAGAAGGGGGAAGCTCGCGAGGGCCTAACCTAGCTACATCCCAGCTGCCGATGCACAAGTCTGGTGCAACACAAAGGAACGACTCCAGATTACCGAGATAAGTCTTGCGCATGGAACAACTAATCATTACAACACGAGATTCTCACTTGCTGCGGCTCTGTGACGGCAACATTGCCTTCCTTTCTCACCTCTCAGCGGCTGCTTGCATGCTAAAGGGGACCTCCTGAGCATCGCGCCTCAGGGGCTCTTACTGGACCTCGGGCCGCTCACCTCCTGGCCTTGACCACGGCATCGCGACCTGGCATACCAGCGATCGCTGCAGCCTGCCTGGGGACCGGGACTTGTCAACGTAGAGCGCTAAGTCGTCGCGAGGTTGGAAAGGGGAAACCAAGTCGGGACAGGACAGGCATTCGCACGATTTCATAATGAGGATCACACCAACAAAAGACATCGCAGACCCTTTACACGCCCCCGCGGGGTGTTTCTTGATTCCTCGTAGGGAACAAAAGGAAAGAACTCTGAGGAGCACTAACTACACGCGCCTCCATGGACGACGCCATCATCAATAGTGGACCATGAGAGACCGGCGCCAACCCCATCCAGATTAGCCGCAGCGACGTCGTGATGCCGCCGCCCTGCCCCGAACACGGCGTGAGCTCAGGGGCACGTAGCTATCGTAGCTCGTCTCTGGAGTCTCGAAGAGTTCAGGAGAGTCTTTGGACTCCCAAGCGTCGCTGCTGCTGCCGGAGGAGCCGTTGGGGGAGCGGACGGCAGGCCCAACCCCTTCCGTGTCGTTCTCCTAACCACCCCCTCTGGGGCAGCACTCCAGGCGGCGGCCTTCTGCGTCGAAGACCTTGAAGAGCAACGTGGAGGCGCCATTGAACTCGAAATGGATCACAAGGGCACCCCTCATTTGGCAGACCCGGGCGACTTTGCCCCAGCCTCGGGTCATGAAGATCTTGCCAGTGGAGACGACTTCAACCTCTGCTTCAGTCGCTGGAGCACCAGAGTCGGTGTGCTGCAGCCAAAGCTCGAGAGGCCCCCCTCGGCGGCATCTCGGTGGAGAAGAATGAAGGAAGGCGGATCCAGGTGCTTGGAGGCATCACCGCATGCAGCACGAGCTTGCGAGAGGAGTCCGTGGCGTGGACTTCAGGTGCGACAGCGCGCGCCACCACGGCACGCCGACCTCGGCTGCAGCGCGGGCGGCGTCGCTCGTCGCCCCTTTCTCCAGAGCCCTCGGCTTAGGCGTACTGGGGTAGAGGGAACCCAAGAGGTGACCGCTCGCACCAAGGCCTCGTCATCTCTAGCCCCACGACCTCACCACGGCGGCGGACCGGCCTCTTCTTCGGCGGGAGCAGATCAGGTCCATCCCGGGGAGCCTTCCCCTTCTCTTCGGCCAAGAATCTGCGGATCGGTTCCATTGGCGTCAAGACTGGAGGTGGAGTAGGGAGGAGAAGCAGGCGGAGCAAGAAGAGATGGACAATAGGGGCTCTCGCCCCTCCTCATTTGTAGCTCAAGGGAGGCCAACCGTCGACCTCCACGATCGTAGGTAATGATGACCCTTTTTGCATGCAGCAGGGACTCGTCAAGTCGGGCAGTTACTAAGGCATCGTGGGGAAGCGGAGATGCCCAAGTCCAATCAGTCGCCACGCGTCAACCAAGGCTGCAGGCTGTTGGGGCACGCAGCGCTCCACACTTGCCCTTTAGCTTCACCGCTAAGCCAAGTCCGAGCGCGTCTTGGGCCCGGGGGCTATTGTCGGTGTATTGGGAATGGGGGTCCCTAGACTTGCTTGCCTACGGCGTGGCTCCACCAGTGGCCCAGTCTGGCCCGTCTTCATCAACCAACACTCAAGACCCTCGCTAGGGGCCCAAGCCTCACGTGCCGGACGACACAAGGCCTCCTCAGGAGCAGCCTCGCTAGGCAGTCTCGTGAGGGAGGCGGAGAGATCAAGGCAAGGCGTACCTCGCGAGGCCCCCATGATGCAAGCCATGACGGCCAAGGCCAGGCGGGCGCTAGCGCGCAGTGTCCTCATTTCCCCTTTGGTGCTAAGGGGGCAAGTGCAGGCGCGGAGTACTGAGGCATCAGGTAAAGGTTTCCATATCGGTGCAACAAGACCAAGACCAGCAGGCGGAAGGACGGAGGTCATTGTGGAGCCCAAGACGGCGTCATCACCAGCGCCTTTGACAGGCGAAGACCACCTTTAGTCAGGATAGCTTGTACTAGTTGTCCCCTTTCAAAATGGCCGTTGTTGGATCCCTTCCCGCTCAATATTTGGGGAGAGGACCAGGGCCTCTATAAATAGGGCTAGCCACCACAATGGAGGGGACGGATCGATTCCTCCCCGAGAAGACCACCAAGCAAAAGAACACCTATCCTCGTGAGGCTATTCTTCCCTTGTACTGTTCATCATTAGCACAAGAGGCAATCCACCACATCACACACAGGAGTAGGGTATTACACCACAACGGTGGCCCGAACCTTTATAAATCTCGTGTCTCCTGTGTTGTGAGGTGATCGAGCTAGCTTAGAGATCGCGGTCAGGTTGAGGGCGTGTTTCGGTAGGGGGAAATCTTTGTGCGCACCCCAGTGTTCGAACCTTAATGGTTTTTCCGAAACCCGATATCTGACAGGGGCCCAGGAGATCAGGACTCCCAAGACCCAGAAGGAGGCCACCGTAGGGTCAGCGCAACCCTATGCTCCGGAGGTAGAGGCTCCTAAAGCTCGGGGTGATGGCTTTGAGGTGGCTGGCGATGGCGAGGCGCCCACCAACGGCTCTGGAGCCGTCGCCCAGAAGACCCCGTCAGGCGCTCCTGCTCCTGGGGCCTCTTCCCCGGATGCCTCGCCAAACGCTCATCCTCCCGAGGGTCGCCCGTCGGGGCCCGGTCAGCCTGCCTGAGCCTTGAACCGCTCCTGAAGAGGAAGGGATCTCCATGCCTCAGCGACGACACCCGCCGACCACTGAAGCTGAGGAGATATGTGGTTGCAGATGAGTAAGTACCTTTCCTCTATTCCTTGTGCGTCGTGTTCTCTCCAAATCAGGGCCTTGCAGGGTTCCTGTGACGACTAAACCTCAGGATGCTAGTGCTTCCAAGGATCCTGGCTTAACCTCAACACACAGCTCCTAGTGCCCTTGCTCTGCCTAGGGCACGGGGGCGACTCTGGCCACCGGGGTGCCGCAAGGGAGCCCCGGGCCCGAGATTCCTGCTTCCTTTCTCTATGGCCCGGCCTGTAGGATGGGGGACGCACCAGCAATCCTTCCTCTGGTCGTTGCTGGCGAGCGGGCGCCTCTTGGGCGGCCTTCGTCTTTAGGTTGCGGGGCTACACCGGCCAGCCCTCGGCCGGAGGCAGGTGAGACACCCAATGCCCCCTTAGTAGCCTTTGGGGCTGAAGAAGGTCTTGGCGATGTGTTGGCGCTTGCACGCGGGCGCAGTGTCATCCGCTTCGAGCTCTTCGGAGAGGCAATGCGTGCGATTGTCCAGCTTGGTGGGGAGCTTGCAAATGTCGACACCAGGCTCGCGGTGGAGGGCTGCCACCTGGCACATGAGTGGCAGCAGCTGAAGGTTGCCATCAACCTCGGGAAACTTCAGCATGACGAGGCCGACACGCTTGCGGCGGCCTCACTTGCAACTTCTCATGAGGCTTGCGCCCCCGCCATGGACGAGGCCGAAGCCGCCAACCGCCGTCGCGAGGCGGCCGAGGAGCGGGAGGGGGATCTTCTATCTTCAAATGCTGCCCTTGAGCGAGAAGTTGAGGAGCGGCGCACCCTTCTAGCCTCTTAACCAAATGAAGCGGCCTTTGCCGAGGCGGAGCTCCTGAGGTGCCATGATGACCTGGCGTTGCAGGCCATGGAGCACAGCATGGCGTTGGAGAGGTTGGAGGTGAGGGAGCGCCAGGCTGCTGCAGCTGAGGATGCCGTCACCACCCGAGAAGCCTAGGTCCAGCTAGAGGTGGAGGAGAGGGTGGCGAAGGCGCGTGCTGATCTGGCTGAGGGGCACCACCTGGATTTGGAACTGCTCAAGGCCGATCTTGAGGGTAGGACCGCCACCCTGAAGGCGAAGTTGCAATCTGCAGAGCAACGTGAGAATGCCACCCAAGAAGCTCTGACCTCTTCCGAGTCTTCCTTTAACTCTGCTCGCACTGAGATATCCTCCCTCCAGCAACAAGTCAAGGACACCGCCTCCCTCCTGGAGAGGGCTTCAAATGAAAAGAGACGTTGCCTGACACTAGAACGTGAGCACGGCTCTATGCTCCAGGGTCTGCGTGTTAGAGCTAACCGTGCCTTGGGCGCTATCTGCAACGAGAGCGCTCCTCATCTGCACGAGAGTGACTACGCCAGCCATCTTAACTTCTTCACTGATGTTGTGACCCGCCTGGAGGATCAGGCCGTGAAGGCTTGATGTCTACTACACAACCTTCTTCTTGTAGACGTTGTTGGGCCTCCAAGTGCACAGGTTTGTAGGACAGTAGCAAATTTCCCTCACGTGGATGATCTAAGGTTTATCAATCCGTAGGAGGCATAGGATGAAGATGGTCTCTCTCAAACAACCTTGCAACCAAATAACAAAGAGTCTCTTGTGTACCCAACACACCCAATACAATGGTAAATTATATAGGTGCACTAGTTCGGCGAAGAGATGGTGATACAAGTGCAATATGGATGGTAGATATAGGTTTTTGCAATCTGAAATTATAAAAACAGCAAGGTAACTAATGATAAAAGTGAGCACAAACGGTATTGCAATCGTAGGAAACAAGGCCTAGGGTTCATACTTTCACTAGTGCAAGTTCTCTCGACAATAATAACATAACTGGATCATATAACTATCCCTCAACATGCAAAAAAGAGTCACTCCAAAGCCACTAATAGCGGAGAACAAACGAAGAGATTATGGTAGGATACGAAACCACCTCAAAGTTATCCTTTCTGCTCGATCTATTCAAGAGTTCATAGTAAAATAACACGAAGCTATTCTCTCTGTTCAATCTATCATAGAGTTCATACTAGAATAACACCTTAAGGCATAAATCAACCAAAACCCTAATGTCACCTAGATACTCCATTGTCACCTCAAGTATCCGTGGGCATGATTATACGATATGCATTAGACAATCTTAGATTCATCTATTCAACCAACACAAAGTACTTCAAAGAGTGCCCCAAAGTTTCTATCGGAGAGTCGAGAAGAAAATGTGTGCCAACCCCTATGCATAGGTTCATGGGCGGAACCCGCAAGTTGGTCACCAAAACATACATCAAGTGGATCACGTGAATTGTCACCAAAGATAAGCACGTCAAGACATACATCAAGTGTTCTCAAATCCTTAAAGACTCAATCCGACAAGATAACTTCAAAGGGAAAACTCAATCCATTACAAGAGGGTAGAGGGGGAGAAACATCATAAGATCCAACTATAATAGCAAAGCTCGCGATACATCAAGATCATGCCACCTCAAGAACATGAGAGAGAGAGAGAGATCAAACACATAGCTACTGGTGCATACTCTCACCCCCGAGGGTGAACTACTCCCTCCTCTTCATGGAGAGCACCGGGATGATGAAGATGGCCACCGGTGAGGGATTCCCCCTCCGGCAGGGTGCCAGAACGGGCTCGACAGAGGTTTTTGGTGGCTACAGAGGCTTGCGGCGGCGGAACTCCCGATCTATTGTTCACTTCGATGTTTTTAGGCTATATGGGAATATATAGGTGAAAGAAGTCGATCGAGGGAGCGACGAGGGGCCCACGAGGGTGGAGGGCACGCCCAGGGGGGTGGGCGCGCCCCCTATCTCATGGCCTCCTTGAAGCTTCCATGGCTTGCACTCCAAGTTCCCTGGATTGCTTCTGTTCCAAAAATAACTTTCCCGAAGGTTTCATTCTGTTTGGACTCTGTTTGATATCCCTTTTCTTCAAAACAGTGAAATAGGCAAGAAAAACAACGATATGGGTTGGGCCTCCGGTTAATAGGTTAGTCCGAAAAATAATATAGAAGTGTATAATAAAGCCCATAAACATTCAAAACAGATAATATAATAGCATGAATGCTTCATAAATTATAGATACGTTAGAGACGTATCAGCATCCCCAAGCTTAATTCCTGCTCATCCTCGAGTAGGTAAATGGTAAAAGAAAGAACTTATGAAGTGTGAATGCTAGCAGGTGCACAAGTTTGATCAATGATAATTTCAATCACCTTTTCTAGCATGATTATATGTCATAACAGTAGTTCATCTCATAAAACTTCTCAATATCAAGTAACAAGATATTCACATGTTAAAGCATAGATCATAAACTTTCTTGAAAACTAGCAAACTTCATTCTCAGTCATCAAACAATTGCAATTCATCTTATTTTCAGGAAGGTTCTATGTCAGAGATTTGATTTAGCGAACTCCACATACTCAACTATCATATAGTCTTCCATGATTGCTAACACTCACGCAATACTAATGGTTATGGAGTTTTAATCGGACACTGAGAAAGATAGGGGCTTATAGTGTTGCCTCCCAATGTATTCACCTTTGGGTGATGTCAACAATAATAGTTCATGCTAACTTACATCCAATTGGATATATATATCAGGATCTTTCCAACACGAGGTGCTTGCCAAAGGATAAAATGAAAAAGGGAAAGGTGAAGATCACCTTGACTCTTGCATAAAGTAAAAGACATAAAGTAAAAGATATGCCCTTCGCAGAGGGAAGCAGAGGTTGTCATGCGCTTTTATGGTTGGATGCACGAAATCTGAATGCAAAAGAACGTCACTTTATATTGCCACTTGTATATGGACCTTTATTATGCAGTCTGTCGCTTTTATTTCTTCCATAACAAGATCGTATAAAGCTTATTTTCTTCACTCTAATAGATCATACATATTTAGAGAGCATTTTTTATTGCATGCACCGATGACAACTTACTTGAAGGATCTTACTCAATCCATAGGTAGGTATGGTGGACTCTCATGGCAACACTGGGTTTAAGGACCTTTAAGAATTTTGGCTAGCATGATGGGGAAAGGCAAGCTCAACACGTTTGAATGATCCATGACAATATACTTTAACTGAGATGTGAGAAAACATAACCCATTACGTTGTCTTCCTTGTCCAACATAAACTCTTTAGCATGTCATACTTAATGAGTGCCCACAATTATAAAAGATGTCTAAGATAGTATATTTATATGTGAAATCTCTCTTCCTTCAATATTCTTTCATGAATTGTTCAAATGACCAACACAATGCTTGCTAACCTTCAATACATTTACAACCTCTACTTCTTAGATGTGAAGTCATTACTCCCCATGGGATAAGCAAATGAAACATATATAATTTCAGATTTATGACATTCAACTCATTCAACCATTTACTCATAAGATATAAGTGAAGCACACGAGTAAATGACAAACTACTCCAAAAAAGATATAAGTGAAGATCAATAAGTAGCTAATTAATTGTGTAACTATGTGAAGACTCTCTCTCTCCTTTAAGAATTTCAGATCTTGGTATTGTATTCAAACAGCAAGCAAAACAAAATAAAATGACATTGCAAGGATAGCACAACTCATGTGAAGAAGCAAAAACTTAGGTTCAACCGATACTAACCGATAGTTGTTGAAGAAGCAAGGTGGGATGCCTAACGGGGCATCTCCAAGCTTAGATGCTTGAGACTTCTTGAAATATTATCTTGGGGTGCCTTGGGCATCCCCAAGCTTGAACTTTTGTGTCTCCTTAATTCCTCTCATATCATGGTTTCTCTTTTTATCAATAGCTTCATCCACACCAAACTCAACAAGAACTCGTGAGATAGGTTAGTATAAACCAGTGCAAAACCTTATCATTTTCTACTGTAACAAATCACTAAAATTATTATTCAACATTTCATACTAAATGTCTCCGCATATTTAATACTCCTATCCTCAAATAGAATCAGTAAACAAGCAAACATATGCAAACAATGCAAACATAACAGCAATCTTCCAAAATAGTATAATCTGTAAAGAATGCAAGATTCATCATACTTCCCTAACTCCAAAAATTATGATAAAAATACTACGCTATAGAAGATTTATCAGATCTCAATATGCAAAAAGTTTCAACATTATATCATTCTCTGACTTTTCTAGGGAATTTTTGCAACAGCGGTAAACTTTCTGTTTTCAAACAGCAACATGTATACTAGAAAAATAAGCATGGTAAAGGCTATCCTTGACATTTTTATTGAAACTAAAGTTGCAAAACATTAATCTAAATAACAGCAAGTAAATACTAACAAAATAAAATGATGCTCCAAGCAAAACACATATCATGTGGTGAATAAAAATATAGCTCCAAGTAAAGTTACCGATAGACGAAGACGAAAGAGGGGATGCCTTCCGGGGCATCCCCAAGCTTAGGATCTTGGTCATCCTTGAATATTATGTTGGGGTGCCTTGGGCATCCCCAATCTTAGGCTCTTGCCACTCTTTATTCCATATTCCATCGAATCTTTACCCAAAACTTGAAAACTTCACAACACAAAACTCAACAGAAAACTCATAAGCTCCATTAGTATAAGAAAATAAAACCACCACTTAGGTACTGTAATGAAATCATTATAAATTCATATTGGTGTAATATCTACTGTATTCTAACTTCTATATGGTTCATACACTCCGATACTACTCATAGATTCATCAAAATAAGTAAACAACATATAGAAAACAGAATCTGTTAAAAACAGAACAGTAAGTAGTAATCTGTATCAAACGTATACTTCTGGAACTCCAAAAATCCTAGAAAATTAGGAAGTCCTAAGAAATTTGTGTACCAATCAATAGAAAAAAGAATAATGTCATAATACCATTTCTGTGAATTATCAAAACTAATTTACTGGGTGCAAAATTTCTGATTTTCAGCAGGATCAACACAACTATCACCGTGAGCTATCCTAAGGGTCTTACTTGGCACTTTATTGAAATAAAAGCTATAAAACATGACTACTACAGTAGCATAATCATGTGGACACACAAAAATAGAAAGGATAAATATTGGGTTGTCTCCCAACAAGCGCTTTTCTTTAATGCCTTTCTAGCTAGTCATGATGATGACAATGATGCTCACATAAAAGATAAGAATTGAAACATAACGGGAGCATCACGAAGGATATTACTAGCACATTTAAGCCTAACCCACTTCCTATGCATAGGGATTTTGTGAGCCAACAACTTATGGGAACAAGAATCAACTGACGTAGGAAGGTAAAACAAGCATAACTTCAAGATTTTAAGCACATAGAGAGGAAACTTGATATTATTGCAATTCCTACAAGCATATGTTCCTCCCTCATAATAGTTTTCAGTAGCATAATGAATGAATTCAACAATATAACCAGCACATATAGCATTCTTTTCATGATCTATAAGCATAGAAAATTTACTACTCTCCACATAAGCAAAATTCTTCTCATTCGGAATAGTGGGAGTATCATAAAAGACTTGAATACTATAAATTGTTTCCAAATTAAAAGAGTAATGTTCAGAAAAAGGGTAATCATAATCATGACAAGTTTTATAAATATAATCATCACTACTTTTTATAGCGTAAGTTTCATCACAATAATGATCATAAGTAGCAACTTCGTTCTCATCATAATCGATTGAAACCTCTCCCAAGATAGTGGAATCATCACTAAATAAAGTTGACACTCTTCCAAATCCACTTTCATATTCATCACAATAAGATTCAGCATCCTCCAAAATAGTGGGATCACTACTTCCAAAAGTTGACACTCTTCCAAACCCAGTTTCATCAATATAATCATCATAGGTAAGAGGCATGCTATCATCATAACAACTTTGCATATCAAAACTTGGGAGGCTAAAAATATCATCTTCATTAAACGTAGCATCCCGAAGCTTGGGACAAACATTAATTTCAGCAAATATATTCTCAAATATATCATTTTGATCAATCATAGCTTCCCCAAGCTTGGGCCTTTTCATATCATAAGCATAATCACTCTCATCATTAATAGTATGGATAGCACCAATAGTATAACAATTATCATCATCACAATGAGTAGTAGGAGCAACATCATTTGGGAGGGATACCTTTTTACCTTTGTTGCTCCTTCTTTTCTTTTTCTTCTTCACATTATGTGTAGGTTCATCCCTCTTTTTCGAGCTCCTTATAGATGAGATTGGTTGAATAGAAAGCTCTTCCTCGTTACCTGATTCATCATAAGAAATAATAGGAGGATATTGGGAAGTCTCTTCCCTTTCATTAGTATTCTCATAATCTTCTATTTGATTTCTTTTCTTTATGTAATTGGCAATATAAGGATTTTCAATGCAATTCACTGCACAATACATATAAATTTCCTCTAGATCAAACTCAAGAAGGTTATAACGGGCAAATTCTGGAAGAAATTTAGTTAAAGGTTTCATTTCTTCGTAACCCATAAGCAAACTAAGTTCATTATAATGTGCAAGGGAGATCAAATCATCACAATTTTTGGACACGATTCGATCATGAAACAATTTGCATCGGAGATGTAAATGACCGCTTTCATTGCAAAGTTCACAAGTACGGCGAAGGAAATATAAATTTTCAGCACTCACCCTTAGCCTTTCTTGCAACAATTTAGTTTCTACATGCTTATGCCTCTTGCAATATCTATCTTCTCTATTTGGTGTATCTATGCAAACCCAATTTTCTCCTCAAAAATCGACATGCTTATAGGAGACATTTTCATCATAACTAGTGCAATCATCATTAGTACTATGGATATTCAAAGAGTTCATACTAACAACATTGTAATCATGCTCATCATTCAAAGATTTAGTATCAAGCATTTTATAGGCTTCTTCTTCTAGCACTCAAGCACAATTTTCCTTTTCATCGTACTCACGAAATATATTAAAAATATGAAGCGTAAGAGACAAACTCAATTCCATTTGTTTTGTAGTTTTCTTTTATAGATTAAACTAGTGATAAAACAAGAAACAAAAAGATTCAATTGCAAGATCTAAAGATATACCTTCAAGCACTCACCTCCCCGGCAACGGCGCCAGAAAAGAGTTTGATGTCTACTACACAACCTTCTTCTTATAGACGTTGTTGGGCCTGCAAGTGCACAGGTTTGTAGGACAGTAGCAAATTTCCCTCAAGTGGATGACCTAAGGTTTATAAATCCGTAGGAGGCATAGGATGAAGATGGTCTCTCTCAAACAACCCTACAACCAAATAACAAAGACTCTCTTGTGTCCCCAACATACCCAATACAATGGTAAATTGTATAGGTGCACTAGTTCGGCGAAGAGATGGTGATACAAGTGCAATATGGATGGTAGATATAGGTTTTTGTAATTTGAAATTATAAAAACAGCAAGGTAACTAATGATAAAAGTGAGCACAAACGGTATTGCAATGGTAGGAAACAAGGCCTAGGGTTCATACTTTCACTAGTGCAAGTTCTCTCAACAATAATAACATAACTGGATCATATAACTATCCCTCAACATGCAACAAAGAGTCACTCCAAAGCCACTAATAGCGGAGAACAAACAAAGAGATTATGGTAGGGTACGAAACCACCTCAAAGTTATCCTTTCTGCTCGACCTATTCAAGAGTTCGTAGTAAAATAACACGATGCTATTCTTTCCGTTCAATCTATCATAGAGTTCATACTAGAATAACACCTTAAGGCACAAATCAACCAAAACCCTAATGTCACCTAGATAATCCATTGTGACCTCAAGTATCCGTGGGCACGATTATACGATATGCATCACACAATCTCGGATTCATCTATTCAACCAAGACAAAGTACTTCAAAGAGTGCCCCAAAGTTTCTACCGGAGAGTCAAGACGAAAACATGTGCCAACCCCTATGCATAGGTTCATGGGCGGAACCCGCAAGTTGGTCACCAAAACATACATCAAGTGGATCACGTGAATATCCCATTTTCACCACAGATAAGCACGGCAAGACATACATCAAGTGTTCTCAAATCCTTAAAGACTCAATCCGACAAGATAACTTCAAAGGGAAAACTCAATCCATTACAAGAGAGTAGAGGTGGAGAAACATCATAAGATCCAACTACAATAGCAAAGCTCGCGATACATCAAGATCGTGCCACCTCAAGAACACGAGAGAGAGAGAGAGAGATCAAACACATAGCTACTGGTACATACCCTCAGCCCCGAGGGTGAACTACTCCCTCCTCATCATGGAGAGCGTCGGGATGATGAAGATGACCACCGGTGAGGGATTCCCCCTCTGGCAAGGTGCCGGAACGGGCTCCCGAGGGGTTTTTGGTGGCTACAGAGGCTTGCGGCGGTGGAACGCCCGATCTATTGTTCGCTTCGATGTTTTAGGGTATATGGAAATATATAGGCGAAAGAACTCAGTCGGGGGAGCCACGAGGGGCCCACGAGGGTGGAGGGCGCGCCTAGGGGGTGGGCGTGCCCCCCTATCTCGTGGCCTCCTCGAAGCTTCCCTAGCTTCCACTCCAAGTTCCCTGGATTGCTTCTGTTCCAAAAATAACTTTCCCGAAGGTTTCATTCTGTTTGGACTCTGTTTGATATCCCTTTTCTTCGAAACACTGAAATAGGCAAGAAAACAACGATATGGGTTGGGCCTTCGGTTAATAGGTTAGTCCCAAAAATAATATAAAAGTGTATAATAAAGCCCATAAACATTCAAAACAGATAATATAATAGCATGAATGCTTCATAAATTATGGATACGTTGGAGATGTATCAAGGCTCGCTAGCTTGTTGAGGGGAGGAGCCGGGGCCTCCTCGGGCGTGCGCTCTCGCGCATCTTCAGGAATCTCCTGAACCGTGATTCCCATTTTGACTTCAATGATGTGCTAGCCCTCGTGCCTGCGGCTTCCCAGGACAAGCTCTCCAGGTGGGTGGATGACCATGTGAACGCCTTGGTAGAGGAGCTGGCTTCTGAGGATGACACGGTCGTGCTCATGGCCGGAGCGCGTGGTACGGGCAGTGGTGATGAGGAGGATAGTTGCCACGGCTCGGGCAGCACGAGTAGGGCAGACGAAGGCGACGAAGAGGGCGTGCACAGCTAGACCTATACTCCTGTTTGTTTTAACCTTCATGACCAAACTTGAAAGTTCCCTTGTGAGAGCATTTTGAAAGGGGGGCTTGTGATGTACATAATTGTGAAATGCCTTGAAAAGATGCCACGGAGCGACCCGTTAGGTCCGCAGCCTTAGGCGGGATGGTGGTCGTGACTTGTCTTTGGCTCCGCGAGTCTTGAGCTACCCCTGACGATGCAAGAACATTTGTCCTCCTGAGGCATGCCCGCTGCGGGTTCGTGAGGGTCTGGCTCTTGCGAGGAGCCTGTTGACCTGTCCTGGAGTGCTTCGTGAGGAGCCAACCGTCGGATTGTGTCGACGTGGGAACGCGTGGCGGCCGCACCCTGGAGCCCCCGGGGGGAAAGCAATCAATCCTGACACGCACACCGCACCCAGCCCCCGCTTGCGAGGCGCTCGGGGGCAGGGCAGTAGTCACAAGCTCCGGAAAAATGCAAGAGCAGAAAGCGAGAGAGCAACACAAGACGAGAAAAACTCCCCCCATTTTTTTATAAATGCACGAGAACCAAGTTTACTCCAAAAAGGCAACTAACAAGTACAGAAAGGAGGTGAAAGCAAATGCCCGCGTCCGGCACCTAGCTAGTCTTCAAGTCTTCTCACCAGCACGGAGCTAAGTGCTTCCACTGGCTCGGCATAGTCATTGGGGGACAGTGTCAACAGCCAGCGTGGAGCATAGTGCTTCCACTAGGACGTGGGTGGGAGCCCCCATGAGGCCCCAGGGCGGCGCTCAGGAGACTCCGGGGCATGTACAGCCCCACTCATTATTACATGAGTGTCATGAGCAGAGACCTTCACAGGTCGGAGCCTTGCTTCATGCCGCCCGACGAGGCCCCCGCCCTGCGCCGCCTTCGACCACAGTTGGGGAGATCAAAAACAAGGACAAGACCAAGGGGAAAGGGGTACACTGGCGGCGTCCTCGGCGATCGTAGGCCCCCCGCCAGGAGGAAGGGCTCGCCGGTGCCTTCCCCGGTGGGGAACCTACCTCCAAGCAGGGTCCTACTGCACGCAGCGCGGGGAAGACCCTGCCCCCAGGCTCCCCCCGTGCTGCTCCCAACGCCCTTCGTGCTCCTGCAACGGACCCGCCGTCCTAAGAGTCCTGATGGTAGCTGCGCCCTGGTTCACCTGCGATCCATGGTCAACGTAAACTTGCCCCTATGGCGTTAGCTATACACAGAGGTTGTTGCCATTGGATACGTTGGCGGGGCTCGGCGGCGGCTCGTAAGGGATCTCGGCTTCATGTACATCCAGCACCCAACCTGGCATGGGGGATCAGCTGGGGCCCTCTCCCTGCGCTTGCCTTGGGTCCACAGCAACGGGGACGTAGGCTTCCGGGCTGGCTGTGCTAGAATCGCTGCCCGGCTGCCTCACATTCCATCCTTCTTCGGTCACCCTCTGGTCCTGTCGACCAGAGGCCGGCTCTCCAGTGCGGCCCCTGGGGATGTTCCTCAGAGCATCCCCACGCTGAGGTGGCATGTTCGAAGGAGTGTGGGCTACATCGTGAGGCTGGCTAATGTCGAGAGGCTCTTCAGGGGACCTGGGAGGGGTGCGCGGTTGTGGCGAGGAAGGGCATGTGCCCCTACCACAGCCTGCGATGTGGGAAGGGTGCAGAGTGGTGTTGCTCCCCTACACGCCGCGTCCAGCAGCTCGGCAACCCGCTCCAGCAAGGCGTCGCGGCCGCTTTCCAGCAGCCTACACCTCAAGAGCTCCCGAGCCATGATGACTGCAGCCCACATGTTTTCCTGCTCCCTGCACGTGTGTAGTTCAGTTGCTGCGACGTAGCTTGAAGATCGCGTAGTGGCGCGGTTGTGGCGCGGCGCCAAAGGGGAAGGCTGCGCCCGCGCCCCCCACGGCCGGCCACCCCAGGTGGAGCGTGGGCCGCGAGCAGAGCGGAGTGGAGGTCCTCCTCGTCGGCGGGCGCTGTCAAGGAGGCCTGGAAAACCCAGTGCTCGATGTGCGCCCTCGGGGCATCGGCCATGGCATTGGTGGAGCGACGGAGGACCGGTCGATGGAAGAGGAGATCTGACGCACCCCTACCTAGCATGCCAAATGTCGGATTACGGGTTCCGCAAACCCTTGAAAGGTTCAAACTCTAGGGTGCATGCGGAGATCTCAACCTACCTAGCCTGCCTACTCGCAATGCTCCTAAGCCTAGCACGTCGGTCTCGAAGAGACAAAGAGACACAGTAGTCTATCCTGGTTCGGGCCACCTTGCAGTGTAATACCCTACTCTAGCGTTTTGGTGGATTGCCTTGAAGTGTTGAGGATGAACTAGTACAGTGGATGATCAATGTGGCCTCAGGAGGTGAGGTGTTCTTAAGCTCAAGAGAGCTGGTGAGGTGGTTGGGTGAGGATGGATCCGACCTGTCCGTCCCCCCGATGTGAACGAGATGAGGTCGATCCCCCTCTATGGTGGTGGCTAAGTCCTATGTACAGTGGCCTTGGTCCTCTTCCCAAATGTTGGCGGGAAGGGATCCCACAACGGCCAGATTTGAAAGGGGACAAGTAGTATATCCTATCCTGACTAAAGTGGTCTTCGCGTGCGAAAAGCCTCTGGTCATGACGCTGCGATGGGCTCGGTGATGACCTCCGTCCTGCCGTCCTGGCGGTCTTGGTCTTGTTGCACCAGAATGGAAACCTTTGGCTGATTCCTCGGGAACCCACGCCTGTGGCTCACCTCCCTTGCACCAAAGGGGAAACTAGCACTCTGCGCCCGCTGGCACCCTCCTGGCGCCCGCCTGGCCTTGGTCGTCATGGCTCACATCAGCTGAGCCTCATGAGGTGCACCTTGCATGGAACTCTCCGCCCCTCGGGAGCCATCCATAGGAGGTTGAGCCCCTCGGCGGTCTTGGTGTCGTCTGCCTTGCGAGGCTTGGCCCCTCGTGAGGGTCTTGAGTTGTTGATGCTGAAGCTGGGACGTACCAGGCCGTCGATGGAGCCACATAGGCATGCAAGTCTGGATACCCCCATATCCAGAATGCCGACAAAAACTATGTGTACATAGCGTACTATGCGTGTCTCCATGCACCATACACTGATATGTGCCGCCATGCTTTGCAGCCCAAAGCAGGAGAGATGGTCGCAAGTATCGGACTTCGACCTGCTAACTGGAGTTTCCCCTGTCAGGCACCCATCTGGTTCAAGCCGACAAGCCATTTTCTTCCTGCAACCAGTGGACCCATGCAAATTGTAGTCAACATCGTAAATAGTTCCAGTCCATTATTATTTTTGATAAGAATGCCGAACCCAACCCAACACATTGGCGCACTACTTTATCCTCCACCTTGGTGCGCTCGTCGTGGCGCTGCCATCCGGCCCTGTCAACATAGTGAATTAGGATAGGACTGTAGTTGTGAGTATGACAGTCAGACCCACTAGGTCCACTCCCGAACACAAGCAAGCACTTCTTTTACTACTCAGATGCACCCCTCGTTTTATACTCTAATCCACCTTGCTGATATCTGGGACCCACATCATTGTCAACCTATAGTCAATCAACAATAGAATTGCACAACTTTTTTTTGAGGATTTGTTCGAAGGAGCGGGCTATAAACTGGGTTGGGCAGTCTCTATGGCCCGTCTAACAACATGACTAGCCCAGCAGTATTTTCTTTGGGAAAATAGGTAGCCCACTATTTCTTTTTGAAGAATACCCAAGCTGGGCCTATTTGTTTTCTCCAACTTCCTGGGCTGCAAATCTTTCAAGATGAGGACGGATGCATTACGTCCTGGCCAAAGAGTATGGGAAGTATATCTTAAAAGTAATATGAAAGGGCTTGCAATTCCAAAAAAATTATAGCAAATGGGAAATTAGTTTCTTTTTGTTTTTGTTCTTCACTGATATTTTATATTTCATTGGATTTTAACATGATATAGTACTACTTTATTTTTAAATTTGTTTTAGTATGGCTACTATTTTTTGGATTAAGAATATTTTTGTTCCCAAGAAAAAATATGCTAATTTTTAAAATTCCGCACATTTTTAGTTCAAATTTTTAACCCTGGCACTGACCAGAAAATGGGAAACAATTCTACAAATGGAAAATGGGCTACAATAAATTCCATATGAATTAGCAAATGGGCAGTAAATTATAAAAATAATAGCAAATGGGTTATTCACGCCACAGATTAGGAGGCTAACTTGTTTATGCAAGGCTTTGTCAGTCAACACACGATTCTAGTAGCATTGACTGTTGGATGTCCATCCAAGGGCTGACGTGCTTCTTCAATCTCTGATCTTCCTGCTCTAGCCGCCTAAACCAGCGCCGGTGGGACTGCCTGCTCCCTCCTCTTGTGGCCGACTGTGATGCCGCGCAGGCTTCACCGGCCCACCCTACTCCCTCTGTTGGCCTGGCCATCCCTCTACCCACCTGCACCTCCTGTTATTCTCCGGTGATGGCAGCCTCGTGCCGTAGCCGAACCAGGCAACCTTCATACTCTCTTCAGCATGGGCATCCACTGTTGTGTCTTCGCCGGCTCCAGGTCATTCCATTCCTAGGCCTCACTGTCGTCCACCGCGTTGGTGCTCTAAGCACAGTGTGCTCAACATTCAACAAACGACAGCCATCGGAATAGGGATGTACATGGAGAAGCTGACAGTAGAGACCCCCATGGTCCATGGCCGCACACAAGCAATGGCCTCCTTATTACGTGAAAACAATGATTCCTCCACAGGGCTAACATCTGGGGCACACTGGTTCGGAGGCTGACTTGTGAGCCTACTAAGTTGACGCGTACACAGGGCTATGTCGACTTACTCAACAAATGATTCTAGCAACAGTGACCATTGGATTTTAATCAAACGGTCTTGCTGATTCTTTAATCGATGCTCTTCTTGCACCAGCCACCCAAACCAGCACCGGCGAGACCACCTGCTCCTGCCTCCAATGGTCGGTTGTGCTGCCGCGCAGGCCTCACCGCCCCACCCTACTCTCACTGCCGGCCAGGCCATCCCTCTACTGTCTACTCACTCACAACCAGTGTTATTTTGCAGCGACGAGAGCCTCACACCGTAGCCGAACCAGTCAACTCTCGTACTCCTCTCCGCATGGGCGTCCAATGTCATGTCTTCCCCGGCTCCGCGTCGTCCCCTTCCAGGCCTCGCCGTCGTCCATCGCCTTGGTGCTCTCGGTGTGGCATGGTCAACATGGTTAAGGAAAGACTTCCATCGGAAGAGGACTGTACATGGAGAGGTTGATAATTGGGTCCACGACCGCAGCAAGGAAGTGCCTCCTTATTACATGTAAAATAATTATTCCTCCACCTGACAGCGGCGACCCACCGGAAGGGACTCTGTATTTTGCGAAAAGAAATGGTTCCCCTGATATCTGGGACCTACCAGCTACATCTTCGCACGCAAGGAAGTGCATCCATATTACGAGAAAAAATGATTCTCCCCCTGACCGCTGGGACCCACCATCAATAACTTCACATGCAAGGAAGTGCCTCCTTATCCTCCCTGACAGTCGGGACCTACCTGGTCGAAGTGTACGTAGCATTGTCATTCTGGTCACGAACGTGTACGTACATACTAGTCGGTCGCACTACAAAAAAAAGACACATCTGTGACATTTTGGGCCGAACGAAAAAAAATTCTGTCATACATATGACACTTCTATGATGATAATTGTGACAAAATCCGGTATCATCATAGATGTGGTGGGCTCCTACTTCTATGACAAAAAATCATGACAGAAAATGGGCTTTTCGTCCTGGGCGGGCCGGAGACGCAGTTGCATGACATTCTTTGGGCCGTCCATGACGGGAAAAACCATGGTAGAAGCGAGGGCGAGGAAAATTTCGGGGAGTTCCCGGTTACGGTGGGAGGTCGGGGGCCGAGCAATGCGCGTTTCTCTCATACAGGTACGCGCATGTGTGCGAGGCGTTGGCTCTAACTAAACCCGAGCGAGGCGTTGGGCTCTAGCTGAACCCGAGCGATTGCACTGCAGGCTACGCGTTACTGAACCCGAACGATCGATCGATGGCTGTTAACTGAACCCGGTCGAGCGATTCCTTTGCTACTACTGCTAACTGAAGCCGATCGATGCTGCCTCTCTGGATGAACAGTGAGTGTTGCGGGGGGGTGGATGAACAGTGAGCGGTGGCGTTGCCTCTGGATGAACAGGACCCCGTGGTGTGGAGGGCTGGATGAACAGGACGACCCCGTGGAGGGCTGGATGAATAGTAGACGGTGGAGGGGTGCCCGTGGAGGGGTGGTTGAACAGTAGCCAGTGGAGTAGCATGCGGTGGAGGCTGGATGAACAGGATCCCGTGGAGGCTGGAGGAGGTTGACGGTAGCCCGTGGAGGCTGGAGGAGGTCGACGGTGGAGATGAACAGTATCTCGTGGAGTCCCATTTTGCGGCAAGCCACACCCCTCCCGATGAACAGGACCCACGTTTCGACCTAGCGCTCCAACACAAGTCTGTTTCGTCCATTTTGCGGTATGCCACACCCCTCCTAATCAACAGGACCCCCGTTTCGACTGTAGGAGGTCCGTTTCGTCCGTTTTGCGGTACACCACACCCCCTCCCGATCAACAGGACCCCGTTTCGACCATAGGAGGTCCGTTTCCTCCATTTTGCGGTATGGCAGACCCCTCCCGATGACAGGATCCCGTTTTGAACATGGCCGGTCGAACACAAGGTCGTTTCCTCCGTTCTGTGGTATGCCAGGCCTCGTTTCCATCACCTGTTCCGTCCAAGCCCTCCCGATGAACTTGACGACACATTCCGTTCCGACCCAGCCGGTTGGCTCCCCATGAACACGACGACGACGATGTTTCTCCGTTCCAATCCAGCCATGTACATGAGCCATGGCCGTACGTATGCGCGAGTAGGCGTTCGAGACCCCGCCCGTATGTACACATACGTGGCCATATTTTATTTCTTGCACCTTGGCCGTTGTACGTACGCGTACATGCTACATGTGCGCCTCTACTACGACACATGCGCACCTCCACTATGACACGTGTGCGCCTTTACTATGACACGTGCGCGCCTCTACATCCAGCAGTATGTACGTACACGTTCGCGACCAGAATGACAACACTACATACGCTTCGACCAGGTGGGTCCCGACTGTCAGGCACTTCCTTGCGTGCAAAGATGTAGCTGGTGGGTCCCAGCAGTCAGGGGGCGAATCATTTTGTTTTTTTGCCTGGACGCACTACCTTGCGTGCGAAGGTGTAGCTGGTGGGTCCCAGCAGTCAGCGGGGCGAATCGTTTTTTTTCGGACGCACTTCCTTGCATGCGAAGGTGTAGCTGGTGGGTCCCAGCAGTCAGGGGGGAAACTTTTTTTCACGAAATACGGTGGCCCGTCTGGTGGGTCCCCGCTGTCAGGTGGAGGAATAACTATTTTGCGCGTAATAAGGAGGCACTTCCTTGCGGCTGCCATGGACCCAGCTGTCAGCCCCGCCACGTACAGTACTCTTCTGATGGAAGTCGGTCGTTGAACACATTGACCACGCCGCGCCGAGAGCACCACGGTGGTGGACGACGATGAGGCCTAGGAAGCGACGATGCGGAGACGGGGAAGACGCGGTAGTGGATGCCCACGCGAAGAGGACTACGAGGGTTCACTGGTTCGGCTGCGATGTGAGGCTGCCGTCACCACAGAATAACAAGGGGTGTGGGTGAGTAGAGGGATGGCCTGGCCAGCGGTGGGAGTAGTTGGGGGCGGTGAGGCCTCCGCATCATCACAGCCGGCCATGGGAGGCGGGAGCATGCGGCACGACTGGCGCTGCTTTGGGCGGCTAGAGCACGAAGACCAGAGCTTGAAGAAGCACTACGGCCATTGGATGGACATCGTACGGTCACTGGAGCTAGAATCGTTCATATTGACTAAGTTGACAAAGCCCTCCGTCCCCGTAAACTTAGTAGGCCCACAAGTCAGCCTCCCACCAAGGTCAGTCCCAGCTAGCAGGGGAGTATTCATTTTTTTCGTAATAAGGAGGCATTTCCGATGGGTCCGAGCTGACAGCGGGGGGAACATTTTTTCACGAATTACAGAGGCCCTTCCGATGGGTCCTAGCTATCAGGTGGAGGAATCATTATTTTGCACGTAATAAGGAGGCATTTCTCTGTGTGGGCCCCTACAGTCAGCCTCTTCCGATGGTTGTTGTTTGTTGACCATGTTGACCTCGCCACGCTGAGAGCACAAATGCGATGGACGAGGGAGAGGCCCAGGAAGAGAACCACCCAGAGCCGGCGAAGCCACCACAGCGGATGCCCATGCTGAGGGGAGAACAAGCACTGACTGGTCGGCTGCGGGGTGAGGCAGACGTCGCCGAAAAATAACAGGATGTGTGGGTGGTTAGAGGGATGGCCCGGTGGCAGCACAGCCAGCCATGGGAGGAGGGAGCAGGCAGTCTCGCCGGCGCTGGTTTGGGCAGCTGGAGCAGGAAGATCAGAGATTGAAGAAGCACGGCGGCCATTGGATGGACATCCAACAGTCACTGCTATGTGTTGACTAAGTTGACAAAGCCTTGCGTACGCGTCAAAAAAATTTTAGGACGGCGTCATCGTGAACCTAGTAGGCCGAGAAGTCAGCCTCCAAATCTGTGGAAAACAGCATACAGCCCATTAGCCCTTATTTTCAATAATTTACAGCCCATTTGCTAATTCGTAAGGATATTTGAAGCCCATATATTTTTTATTAGCATTACAGACCAAATATTCTGGGCACTGCTAAAAAATTCAACGAAATTTTGCATATTTCGGTGGGGTCCGAACTCTTTTAATCACGAAATTTCGAGTCACGTTAAAAATCATTTTCAAAAAATTATATCAAAATAAAATTCAAAAAACAATTCTCCGCAAAAAAACGAATGAAATTTAGAATCTTAACTAGCAAGATGCCCGTTCGTTGCACGGAACATGAAGATGCATTTGTATGAGTAGTTTAACTTGTGGGAGAAAAGATGATATTTTAATGTAATTGTCAGTTGGCTTTGGTTTTTATAAGAGTAGAGAGTAGATAAATCCTGAAAAAAATGATATTTTAATGCAATTGCCGGTTGGCTTTGGTTTAAAAATTTACACCCCATTTCTTACAACTTATAGCCCGTTTTCTGGCGAAGCCCATTTCTTACTACTTACATCCCTCCTTGTCTTGAAAGATTTGCAGCCCAGCAGGGATGAGAAAAGCAAGTAGGCCTCAGTTTTGGTATTCTCCAAAAAAAAGAACTGGGCTAGCCAATTTCAGAAAGAAAAAATATATCAACCGGGCTCGTCATGTGCTTAATAAAAGCGTAAGCGTGGGCTAGATGGGCCACAGCCCCCGCACAGTGTGCAGTTGAGCTTCGTCTCTGAAACTGAAAAACAACTGGGTGAGCTACTGGGTCCCTGGTGTTATCCGCTCGTTGTGTAATTTTCTCGTTTATTGACTACATTGACAATGGCGTGGAACCTAGTTGTCAAACAATTAGGAGGAAGTATTTTTTTGGCTTGTAATAACGAGGCACCTGCTTGTGAAATGAATGACCCTGGTGGGTCCCGACTGTCAGCCTCTCCACGTATAGTCATCTCCTGAATCCTCTTGATTGTTGACCATGTTGACAACGCCAGACGGCGGCAGTCACAGCAAGCGAACCAAGGCGGAGAACGATGGCAAGGCCTCGGACGGGAACGAACTGCAGCCATGGAAGATGCGGCAGTGTAGTGGCAGGTGGAGGCGAGTATGAGGGCAACAACATGCAAGTCAAGCATACAAATGGTACAAAAATCCGAAGGATTAATTGTTCATCAAATTTTTAGACAAAACCCAGATTGAACATGACAGTAACATCTAACCCAACCACTCTTTTTTGCAGTCACAAACAAATGGATCGGTCTGATCCATAAAATCAACATCCTGTGCAAAAAAAAATTATTTCAGGATGTCTACAACTTATTGTAAATAGAAGCCGAGCACGTTTAGAAGCCCATTTGTCCACCTAAAACTTCTTTTTTTGTTGTTCAACATGTTCGTCCGTGAGAAATCTCTTGCTGTAAAAATTAAGCCTCATGGACAATAGTAACCTCTCATTCAACAGGAAGAATGTGACAAAGCTTCTGTTTGCCTGGTTGGATGCATATTGTCCCATCGTTATTGTCCTCAAACGAATGTCATGAGAACTGAGAAAATCCTTGTGCTTATTACGCCAACGATTGGTTATATGTTTTTCTCCATGTGGTTCTGCCTAAGTAGACATGAAGATTGAAAACAGTTAAGGTCTGAAAAAAGCGTATGTCGAAAGAACGACAGCTGAACAGTTAATTCTAGCACAATATATACGGGCTTTCAATGTGCATGAAATCATCACCTCTATGTATAAATTCTCCAGAGATCGAAAGCATCGCAGCAAGCCAATAATTATGTCCAGATCAAAACTATACATTCTGATATATATGATCCTGACAGAATCCAGCAGCATTGATAGGCTATCAATGGACGAACTCTTCATTGAGCATATAACATAATATTAGTACCCAAAGTGTACTCCAAGATGATATAAAACTTATGCGCACAAATGAAAAATGCAGCATATGATTACAAATGTGTAGATGATAATATACGGTACCTGAAAAAGTGAGGAGCCAAACGCCAACTCCTTGTGATTATTAAACGGGTCAAGAATTACACCCAAGGTCTCTAGTTTGGGCGCAGAAACGACAGTTATTTCTAAAGGTGTATAACAATTATGAAGGAGCAACCTTTCAAGTGAAGGGGCATCTTCGATGATGAGATGTTGTCCTCTAAAACAAATTCCAATGCTTTTAAGGTGAGGCGACTTTATTTGGAGACAACTGATACCAATTTCTATTCCCAAAACAATCAGCAAGCCCTCCAGGGCAGGGCAACTGGAGTGGATGATGTTGTGCAGTGAGGCCTGCGACAGATAAACCACCACAAGCGAAAGTTTTTTTAGCAGTGGGAGTCGAAGCATTTGTACCAGATCGTCTGGTAGATGGCACTGGGCGAAGGTGGCGGTGTGGAGAGAGGAGGAAAACCGCGAGATGGACAATGGTGGTGTGGGCACGAATTCTTGGTATGTTTGTGGTATGAAACTTTTGTGGTAATGGTAGAACTCAAACTGCTGGAGTTTTCCGAATTCAATGGATGTCAGCCAAGCGTCCACCTTGCCGGGTATGGACAACAGGTAGCTTGTCGGGATGCAGAGGCATTGAACAGGGCCCTGCTGGTGAGAAGAGACGATGGCTCTGAGGAGCTCAAATTCAGGAACGACAGATATTGACGACAATCGAGATTGAGGGGCGCGGTGCGTCATAGAGACCGCCGCCGAGTTGAGAGGACTTGTGTGCGGCAGCAATCCTTGGTGGGGAGAACCGAGATGATCTCCTCAAGGATGACGCCCGGGAGATCACTGATGCGGTCCACCGGAGATTCTACCGGTTCCTCAGATCCGGGTGGGGGGCTCGCCGCTTCTCCCCATGCTACCGGGTGCGAGATCTACAACCGGCGTCGCCGCTGGCTGGAGCCTCATCTTCTTGGCGCTGGGCCAGCCAACTCCATTTTCCTTGTGGGCGTCGCGCCGAGCTCACGGGTTTGAGCACAGTAGCCAGAGACGAGCCTAGTGGCTGTGCGAGTGGGGAAGAAGGAGGGCTGGGGATTTCTGTAGGAGTGGAAGAAGAGGAGCACGTGTTTTCTGTACGAGTGAGGAAGAAGGTGAGCGGGGTTTTCCAGACGAGTGAGGAAGATTGGGGAGCTAGGGGAATTGGGGGGGGCGAAAGCAGGAGAGCGAGTTGTTCGTGTTTATAAGGCCCGCTGCACTAACTACTTGCTTTTTCCCAAGAATCGCTCTCTTCTTTTGCGTTGCTGCATTGGAGCTGGCGCATGGACTTGGTTGATTGGCCATGCATGCAGGATGCATGTGCCCGCCGGCCACTGCATGCGCCTGGTTTGTTACTAGGCCTATTTAATAGGGTGGTTATGGCGTAAATTAAGGAGATTTATTTTCTCTGTGTGCATCCACAAAATTAGAGGATGCAGTACTAGATGCAGACACTCACATTAAACTAACATTCAGAAGAACAAAAGTTCAGCATGTCTATGCATCTCAATGATTCACCATACTATAACCAATACAAAGCTGTGAGAAGGTGTGGAAATAAAGAAAATTGGTCGATCCTTCTCTGAGCAAAGGGCCTCCCTGCGCACGCATTAATTTCCTGGGCATGCTTGTTTCTTCTCAATGTTGCGAGCACTTTGAGCATGTTGGCAACTCCACAGCTAGCTAGCGGCCTCATCTTGCAATTGATGCTGACACATTTGCAGCAAACACATGAGGCAATAGAGATGACTCAACATTGGTCCATATTGTGCAGTTCCCCTAAAATCATATTCATCGTCCTGAATCTGAAAAGATAGGAAAATAGTAGCTATACTTAAATGGTGTTGAAAAACAGTAGCACATATCAATAGCTAGGCATGACAAAACATGATCATCTGGACGAAGGGGATACTGACCTTCCTGAAGAAGATTATATATAATTTCATAAGTCCTTGGTTGATTTCCACCTTCGGCTGCACTGCTTATTTGCTCCTCCACACATGACAGGATTGTTCCGCACTGCATTCAGCAAGTCAACGTACGAATAAGCTAATTTCATCTTGCGGTGGTCATTGTACCTAGTTACGAATGTAGGAATACCTGGAGCACCATGAGGTTAGGTGACAGCAGGTAGATGCAGCCATATAAATTTTGTGCGGGGCTACCAAAATTGAGGTTTGTATCCCTTCCCGTTATGAGAATTCTTCTTGAAGTTGGTAGAATGTGACGGCTTGTTCTTTGCATCAAACTTGCCTTTCCCCTGAGATTTGTTCTTGTTGTTTTGGGGTTGGTTGGGTTGGAAGTTCTTCTCGTGTACCATGTGGACACTAGAGGCTCCCTCAGCGACCCAAGCACGTGTGTCTTTTGCTCTCGCCTTCTCCTCAAAATCAAGAGTGCTAATGAGATCCAAAACAGAAAACTCATGTCTCTTGTTTTTCAGAGAAGTAGCAAAATCGTTCCATGAAGGTGGAAGCTTGGCAATGATGGTCCCAGCAACAAATTTGTCCGGCAACACACACTTAAAGTACTCAAGTTCCTTAGAGAGTGACTGTATCTCATGAGTCTGCTGAACAACAGAGCGCTCATCAGTCATCTTGTAGTCACAGAATTGCTCCATGACGTACAACTAGTTGCCAGCGTTCGAGGGCCCAAACGTGGCCTCGAGCGTAGCCCACATGTCTTTGCCGCTGTCAAACAACATATATTAATCCACAATGGAATCGTCAAGAACACTCAGCAGGGCGGCTTTGAAGAGGGTATCCATGTTCTGAAAAGCTTCCTGCTGTGTAGGATTAAGATCGCCCTCAGGCTTACCCTTAGTGGCTTCATAGCAGTACATGATCTGAAATCAATATACTGCTCTTGTGCGCCACCTTTTATATTGCACCCCCTTAAAAGTAGGAGGCTTCAAAAGCGCGGCAAAACCACTCGGAGTAAATTGCCTGTAATCAGGTTTTTGGATTGGATTGTTGAATGTATGAGCAATTTAGTATGAGATTTAATCCGAATCAGCAGTAAATAGATCATGACGACAATTGCAAACATCAAAGTAATGATGCGGACTAAACTAGGAGGACAGAATCACATACTGTACAGCAGGAGCAGAACCGATGTGGTTGATGTTGTCACTCATGTCGTTGATGAAGAGGTTACCAAGGTCGGGGAAGAAGGCTGTCATTGAGGAAGTCGTCGCTGGCAGCAGTCACAGGAGTGTGCTCCCCAAAAACCTGATCGCACCTCTCCCGTACAGGATCATGAAAGGCGGGGTTCGGAGGACTGTTGTCCCTTCTCGCGGTGCACGCCGGAAGGAGGGCTGGAGAAGAATTGTGTGGCGGCGCTAAGATCTGGAACGGTGCGAAACCATATGATACAGCGGCGGCTAGGGTAGAGCATGTCAGGTCGGTCGTGCGAGTATAATAGTAGGCCTTTGGCCCCCAAACCCCACGTCCAAGTCAATAATAGCTCAAAAAAGTCAATAATAGCCCCACCAAGGTTTGTCTCAAAAAAACAGAGTAATTAAGGCGTCCGTTAGTCCCTTTAGTATAAATACTATATCATTAATAATGGCCCCACCTTTTGTCTCACAAAGAATGTTGGAGTACAACCGGCTACACGTTTACAATCCGCTTCGCTTCTCTCTCCTCTTCTCTCTCCTTCAACTAAGGCTAGCCATTTTGGGAGTAACTTAGGTAGTAACTTAAGACATCCCAAGACAATTTTGCTTATGTGGCAAGTATTTAGTGAGGAAAGAGGTGCTTGTGGTAACATAATATGTTACTGTAACATAGCGCTTCCCGAGGCAAAATGAGTCTATGAAATAATAAATGAAGCAATCTATGATACTACTACTATGTTACTTTGCACTATGGAGGTAATAACTTACACTAGTGTCATATGCATGACACTAGTCTAAGTTACTCCCCACTGACCAGCCTAAGCACAAATACTATATTTAAATCCTTATAGCCTACTTATGTCATCTAATTGTAGTACTTGCTCTAAAGTTACTCTCCACTATGTAGTCTGAAATGTCGGGCGTGCAGCGGGAGGTGCCCTCGGTCGGCGCGCCGCTTCAACGGTGGAAGTAGTGAGAGGTCGTGTCGCCCTGACTTGCCATCAATGTGGAGCGGCGGGCTCAGCTGGCGCCGGGTGGGAAGCGCGCGCGGGAGGGGGGAGGGGTTGTTGTTGGGCCAAGAAGGTGAGAAGCCAACTTGGGATCGGTCTGGACGGGGAAATATCATGTGCTCCCATACTCTGCATATGACACTAGTCTATGTTACTACTCCCCCCTTTCCGGTTTATAGAGATGTTTAGAGTAACGTAGTAATATGTTACAGTATAAGTTACTCCCCACCATGACCAGCCTTGGCCTCTCCCAGTGCTCCACCATGTATAGCTGCTAAGCCTGCCACATAGGCATAAAATATGATGTGGCACCAATAAACTAAGCACCTATGCATTGAAGACTTGAGTTACTAAGCCATTTAATGCACTTAGCACCTCATCTAAAGAGCATGGTTAATAGTATAGCCAGCTGCTGGCTATAAGCCAGTGCCATGTCATCTACAGCCCATCTTATAGTCAACATGTACAATAGTAGATCAAAAGAGTGTACTCCCTCCGTCTAGGTGAGTAAGTCATCTTAGGTTGTGCACCGTGACCAAGGAGGAGGGGAAAACGAGAGAACTTAATGTTCATTTGCTAATTAATAGCATTGCATGAAATGAACTAGCCACTGCATGTCGTGTTTGGTAGTCTCAAGTCATTAAAAGCATGCACACCCCACATCTCTTATTGGTTGATATGTCAAGAAACAAGAAACGAGGTAGAATTTAATGCATCATGCCTAAGTGTTTTCGGATTATTTGGTTTTCGGAAGATGACTTACACACCTAGACGGAGGGAGTACTACTTTTTTATTATGTGGCCCACCTTTCATTCTCACAAAGTGCCTAGGAGCACGTGCTAGAGCTGGCTCTTCATGAAGAGCCCGCTACCCTTCTCTCTCCTCTTCTCTTTCCTCCAACTAAGCAGAAATATACTAGTTTATTCCTTATAGCCGCTGACTCAGCTCTATTGTACTTGCTCTAAGCACATCTAAGCACTTACTAGCACCCCCTTGACCGTGGACCTTGACGGTGTATGTCACCTTGTGTCTCATAATTTTCCTCGTCATCATCTGAGTCCTAGAAGATCTCACCCACATCATCATTAGCATGCAGCCGCCTAGATAGACAACGTGCGCAGGAGGAGTAGAGGCGTCTGGGGACGCACCACCACCATGTCGTGGGCACTCCGTATGTGCTCGTGTGCATGCAGCGTGTGCGTTTTTCCATCGGTGCTAGCTCTAAGGCCGAGGATGCGGTCGTCTTCGTCTCCGACTAGTAGTTGAGCAACGACGGCAAAGAGGTGTTGCAAGAGATGCGTATGCGCCGTTGCGTGCGATCTTTGCCGTAGCACGATGAACCGGACGTTGCCGCAGATGGCGCACCCCTCCATGCAGCCGAGTGTGTGCGCATGCATGTGTTATTCACATGCATTCTGCGGCCGAGCGTGTGTGCATGCACGTCTTGTGTACGTGCGTTGTGTGCTCCATGTTGTGCACGTATGTGCATGAGTTGGATTGGATGGAGTTAGTTCGTTGGCTTGTGTACATGCGTGGCTGCATGCGCCCTGTAAATGCGTGGCTTGTTGCGTGGTTATCAATAATTCAATATAAACTACTCCCTCCGTTCCTAAATATAAGTCTTTCTAGCCATTTCAGATAGACAACAACATACGGATGTATGTAGGCATATTTTAGAGTGTAGATTCACTCATTTTGTTTCGTATGTAGTCCCTTATTGAAATCTCTAAAAAGACTTATATTTGGGAACGGAGGGAGTATAAAACATCTTCAACTTAGCATCCTGATGTACCGTTTCTAGTGGTTAGCGAAAAGTTCATGTTTCTTTTATTTGTTTATAGGTGGGCAGGCGGCAAAAAACAGGGGAAAACGTGCAAGGTTCCTTGCAGACGCTCCATCGCGAGGTTCCTTGCTCCTTCTCGGTCGTCGGGAATCTATGCTCTTCAACTCTTTTCTTTTACGTGAGCTTTGTTCATCATTTTCCCAACACGCGAGACATCTAGCATCAAGGTGCACGTGTCATGCAAGAAAATGGAGATAATCAGATAAGCAGTGCGTAAGTGAGTCGTGTGGGGGAAAAGTGGGGGGAAACCCTTTTTCGTAAGTGATTCGTGCACTTCGGTGGCACCTATGCAATATTTTTTTCTCCCCGATGGCACGTGAATAGTGCACGTACACAACGACGGAGCACGGGATGGTAGCAATGACATGGTCAGCCTGTCATGCCCAATATGCGACCCTATCCAAAAGGAACTCGAAGGTCCCACCAAGGATAGACCCGCATATTGAAATGCTTTTGCAAGGTGGATATCATTACATCAACATTACATAATACATGGGGATACATACATAAGGCATACAATGCCACACGAATACAACATCACAATACATAAGGGCATCATCCGACTACGGATGAATTACAAACAGAAACTCAAACGACATCCACCCTGCTAGCCCAGGTTGCCGACCTGGAACCTATCCCTGATCGAAGAAGCAGAAGAAGAACTCAACACAAGCAAGCATCGCTCTCGCGTCATGAACATCGCAAAACCTGTACCTGCAACTGTTGTTGTAGTAATCTGTGAGCCATGAGGACTCAGCAATCCCATTACCATGGGTATCAAGACTAGCAAAGCTTGAAGGGAAAGGAAGGGGTAAAGTGGTGAGGTTGCAGCAGCGACTAAGCATATATGGTGGCTAACATACGCAAATAAGAGCGAGAAGAGAAGCAAAGGAACGGTCGTCAACTAGTAATGATCAAGAAGTGATCCTGAACTCCTACTTACGTCAAACATAACCCAGAAACCATGTTCACTTCCCGGACTCCACCGAGAAGAGACCATCACGGCTACACACACGGTTGATGCGTTTTAATTCGGATCTGGTGTCAAGTTATCTACAACTGGACATTAACAAATTCCCATCTGCCTATAACCGCAGGCACGGCTTTCGAAAGATTATACCCTGCAGGGGTGTCCCAACTTAGCCCATGACAAGCTCTCGCGATCAACGAAGGAATAGACCTTCTCCCAGGAAGACCCGATCAGACTCGGAATCCCGGTTTACAAGACATTTTGACAACGGTAAAACAAGACCAGCAAAGCCGCCCGATGCGCCGACAATCCCGATAGGAGCTGCACATATCTCGTTCTCAGGGCAACACCGGATAAGTCAAGCTACGAGTAAAACCAGCCCTCGAGTTGCCCCGAGGTGGCCCCGCAGGCTGCTCAGTTCGGACCAACACTTAGACAAGCACTGGCTCGGGGGGGCTAAAATAAAGATGACCCTCGGGTTGGCCGACCCAAGGGAAAGGGATAGGTGGTGGTGAGGCAAATGGTAAAACCAAGGTTGGGCCTTGCTGGAGGAGTTTTATTCAAAGCGAACTGTCAAGGGGGTCCCATAAATCACCCGACCGCGTAAGGAACGTAAAATCCGGGAACATAACACCGGTATGACGGAAACTAGGGCGGCAAGAGTGGAACAAAACACCAGGCAAAAGGCCGAGTCTTCCACCCTTTACCAAGTATATAGATGCATTAATAATATATGAGATATTGTGATATCCCAACCAAAATCCTGTCCACCATGGAGAAATCTTCAACTTCATCTGCAACTAGCAACGCTATAAGAGGGGTTGAGCAAAGCGGTAACATAGCCAAACAACGGTTTGCGTAGGAAAGGTGTCAAAGGTTAGAGGTTCATGGCAATTTGGGATGGCTTGATGAGCAAAAGATAGGTAACGCAGCAAAGCGATAGAACGAAGCAACTAGCATAGCAATGATAGTAGTGAGATCCAGGGTAGCGGTCATCTTGCCTGAAATCCCGCAAGGAAGAAGAACGAGTCCATGAAGAAGACGAATGGATGAAGCCACGAAGACGAACCAAGCGTAGACGAACGAATCCTCACGATCGCAACGAAACAGGAACTATCGAGAAGAAACACACAACATGGGTAAACACACCACACATGAACAAGGCATGATGCACAACAATCATGATGCATGACAAGGCTACATGAAGCTACTCATGGCAAGAGATGATGCAAAGAAGAGCAACACATCAAGGCAAGTTTAAATGAGGCCGGGAACAACATATAACAATTCCGGTAAGTCCTCATATGCATATTTCGAAATTGGTCCAGATCTGAATAAACATTATGTTCAAATTGTTATATAGCAAGTTAAGATGCACAACGATGATCTACACGAGGTTCTAGTCAAGTTACATATAAAGTTCATTTAGTTCGGAGCTACGGCCTAGAAGATATGAGCAAAACAAGTTAAACATGGCATTGATGCAAAATGCATCCAAACATCAAGCAAACACTCCAAAACAAGGATGCAACATGATAATATGAAACTACATGCAAAATCAAGAAAGTTTCATATAGAGCACACTCAAAACGGAGCAACGGTTCAACACACACACATGAAACAAGTTTAAAGGACAAGCTGTCCAAAACAGCGACTAGGCATATTGCAAGCATCAAAACAATATGCTAAAGCACCCCAACATGAGAACAAAAGGCATGGTCATGATGTACAGGTAAAGCATTACAAAACATGAACACTGAGCTATCTCTAGGAATCACTAGAACATGCTCAAACACACATGGTAAGATTGCAAGTTACAACAATTTCAGACTTTGCAGAAAATATCATCACGATGCAATGTTTAGAGCTATCAAACAACATGTTACAGGAACTTATCATGGCAAACAAAGGCATGGCATGAAACAACTAAATGCATAGATCAAAAGTCCCTTACTGACCATAAGCCAAAAAGGATCAGAAAATATGATGGCACCCACGTAAACATGGCAAGTTATAATGCAGATTCAAACATGGCAGAAACATAATTATGAAGGCATATTAATGAGCTTGTGCAACTCACTACAGAGAAAAACATGGCATGGCAAGGCACCCAACAGTAAGAAGGCATATTTTTGAAGCTAAGAATGGCAATATCAAGGTCATAGGGTACATGGATCACGAGCAAAACACATGGGAACAAGTGAACATAATGTTAACAGGCTGACAACAACATTTTCAAGCAACTTTGGAGCAAGAGAACAACATGTTACAGCAACCTATAACTGCTACCAGGGGCATGGATGGATAGAGGATGACATGTAGATCAAAACATGTTTATAGAACATCTCCAGATTATGCATAGAATGATTAGTAGCAACATGTTTATATAGCATCACGAAATAACAGATTCAGCCTTGCAAAACAGCAACATCATGAACCCTACTTAACAAGCTCGATACACTCACCACAAGTCATTGCATAACAAGATAAGCATAGCATCATCAAGAAGACATGTTTGTGTAACAAACCAATTCAAGAACCAGTCCATAGCATGCACGGATCAACTATAGCAAGCTTGGCCAAATTGAATAACACGTAAACAATCTGCCAGGAAACATTTTGAAGCAAAAGTAGAGCACGAAAATGACAGGCTAGACTACTCCATAATTGTAACCAAGGCCGTGAATGGATAGACAATAACCGCATGTTCAAAACACCCTTACTGAAGTATCTCAAAATATGCATGGATCTCTCTGTAGCAACATGTTTACATGGCATCAAAATTACAGCAGAACAGGGACTGAAATCAGCAACATCACGATGCCTAGTTTGCATGCTTGTTCTAGTCACCACATTGATCACAAAAATACATGGCATACACCCCTGTAAAGAGGACATGGCATAGTTCAAAACACATGAGACATCAACCTCATAGGATGCACACATCAATCATGGCAAAAATGACAAAAGAGCTCGTTCTGATAACAGACAGCAGAAAACATTATGAAGCACTCTTACAATGATGATTCAGGCATCAAGATGACCTCAAATGAATATGATGCAATGGAACGAAATGATGTACTCGTCGAGGCGAACAATTTGACATATTACGCGCACGAAACGGAGCTACGGATGCAGAGATACGATGGCATGAACATGACATGAAAATTACTGGAATTACTCGGGGACTTGGTCATTTTTTTGGAAAAAAACCATATGAGCGCGGGATAACTATATGATGCACGGGGCGGAGGAAAGGAGGGATGCTCACCCACGGGCTTGGCCCAGATTGGAGAGGAGGCTGCAGCAGGCCGGGGAAGCTGGGCTGCAGGCTGGGCCGGCCCATGCGGTGACCCACGCGGGCGAGGCGTCGTCCTCCTCTCGATCCTGCCTGGATCGAGGGAGGCACGGGAGGCGGCGGCTGTTGGGGCTCCGGCGAGCCCCCAAGGAAGGCGGGGAGGCGAAGGGAGGGACGGATCCGGCCTTGGCGCTCCGGATCCGGCCGGTTCCCGATCGGCGGCGAGCGGAACGAGGAGGCGAGACGGGCGGTGAGGCGATGCGGGCGGAGGGCGGCGGCCGGCGAGGAGCATGAGGCTCGGGGCGGCGGAGAAGGGGCGAAACCAGGCGGCGGAGGCGAACGGCGAAGGGAGAGGTGCTCCGGCGTGCGGCGGGCGGCGCCGGCGAAGCAGAGGCGCGGGCGCGCAGCCTCGGTCG
>NC_041391.1:504200286-504226694 GCF_002162155.2 Triticum dicoccoides
GGGAAGCGGGCGGCGGCGGACGGGCCTCGCGGGCCCGCTGCGGGCTCGCGGGCAGGCGGCGGCACACGGAGGCCGGGGCCATGTGGCGCGACGGGAGAGGCTGGGAGCGGCGGCGGGGATTTTGTCCGGCGCGGACGGACACGTCCGGCGCGGAGAGGGACTAGGTTAGGGTTTGGACTGCGCGAAAAATCCGGGAGGGACACATATTTATAGGTGGAGGGAGCTAGGAGAGTCCAAATGGGGGGCGGTTTTCGGCCACGCGATTGTGATCGAACGACCGAGAGCATGGAGGGGACTTAGATGGGTTTTGGGCCACTTTGGAAGGGGTGTTGGGCTGCAAAGAGAAGGGGCTTTACGGTTACCCGGTTAACCGTTGGAGTACCAAACGACCTCCAAATGGCACGAAACTTGACAGGCGGTCTACCGGTGCTATACCAAGGCCACTTGGCAAGCCTCGGGCCATTCCGAGAAAGTTTAACACCCACTCACAACAGGAGAGAAAAGGGGAACGCCGGAGGACATAGGAGTGCCGGATTGCGAAACGGACAACAGGGAAAATGCTCGGATACAAGAAACGAACACGTATGCAATGCAATGCACATGATGACATGATAAAATGCAACACGCAAGCAAATGACATGGCAACAACGACGAATAACTGGCGGACACCTGGCGCATCGGATCCAGGGCGTTACAACACTCCTCCACTAACAAGAGATCTCGTCCCGAGATCTTAGGACCGAGACGGAAGGGAAAATGGATGAGGAGAAACAAGAACTCAAGAGAAGAAGCAAAGAATCAAGAGCACTCGAGAAGAAGATAGGAACGAAAAGAATGACGAGAATCGAAAGCTCACGGAATCAGATAGACTATGAAAGCACTCGTTCTAACCGGAGTGGTTAGAATGATAAAAGAAACGAATAAGACTGAAAGGATTTAGGCAGCACTCTGGCTGAACCTGGAAAGAATAGAACATGAACTTCACCCGATGGACTGACACTTGACGAGATGAACATGCAATGCCCCCGAGAGAACTGAAAGAATGGAATGAAAAGAATTTAGAAGGATTGAATGGAGTTGTTGAGAAAATTCAACAACGAAAGAATAAGCTTGACGTGGACTTATGGATAACATCTCAAAATTATGAGGTGATGACCGACCACAAACGGAAATGATTGGATAGCTTAGAAGACCGAACAAATGCAAAACTCCACTTCAAAAGAATACGGAGACTTAATTGCACTTCGAGATGAGAAGAAAAGATACTTGAACTCCACCAACAAGACTCTTGATGAACACTTGAAGAGAGAATTAAATCATGAAGAACCACCATGAAGAACTCTGGTAAAAAAGGATGATGAGATAGAATGAAGGATGAAAGAATAAGATGAGCCTTGCGATGATTTAGATGGAGGTTCCGACGAGATGACCGAGGAAATTGAACTCCGGAAAAGAAAAGATGAAAACACTTGGAACTAGAATTTATTCATCAAGAACAAACTCCGAAGGAAGGGATTACCTTACTTGGATGAAATAAGAATAAGATTTATTGTATGCTTATCCTTCATCAAATTAAATTGATGACTAGCAAAGGATTTTTCATACTACTTATTCTTCTTGAGCAAAGGATTGAGAAGTGACATATCACAAACTTGAGAAGGTCTTCATGAACCACTGGTAGGATTGGAAAGAACGAATGAATTAAAATGATAATCAAGGAAAAAGAATGTTGAACGAACCACCGTAAGAATTCGGGAATGACTGACGAAAGAGAATGAAACATCGGGAAGAAGTGGACGATCAAATATGCCTGAGGGGATTTAGATGGAAAAGAATAAAGAGATCATGAGCTGATTAAAGAGCACTTGAATGAAGCACCGGGATAATTAGAGAACGGTAACTGGAATGATGGCCTCCGGTGAAAGAAACGGGAAAACAACTTCTGACATACTCCGGATGGGTAAGAAAAGGATATCTGTTAAAAGAAACAATTCGAGAGGATGATATGAAAACTCTTCTTCGATCTTCAAGTGATGACGAGAAACAGCACCAAAATTACTGAGATACTCCGGAAGAACGAAAAGCATAGAGGTTGAGCCAACAATGAAAAATGATTTGAAACCGATCTTGGAAAAGCATCTGACTGATGAAATTCATTCTTACGTCAGACTCCAAAAAGAATTTGGGAATAACTCCGGGGGAATTAGAAAAGTCAGGTAAGATCCTGGGAAAAGACCTGTGGGTTAGGGCCCACTGAAGAGAGAACACCGTTGAAAAGGATGATGAACAGATAGATGAAGCACCGGAACAATTGAAATATTTGAATGAGGTGACAACCTCGAATTAATTGGAACAAAGACAAATCTCCTGAGATCTCTTGAGCACTCCGGAAGGATAAACTAGCGAGAGGCGAACGAGCAGGGAAAACACTTGATCCAAGGAAAAGAATGAAATCACTACCAAAAAACTTGAATTGGGTCCATCGGAAAAGAAAAGAGATGAAGAATGTCCACCGAGACGAGAATTCACCAGTTGAAATAATTTATGAAAGACTGAAGAGGCTCCACACAAGTGAAATTGATGCTCGAAACAGACTCAGGCTCCGGGAAGAAGAGGGTGGGAGGGCGGGAAAACAAAGGCAACAAAGGCGAGCATGATTTAGCTCTGCAGCCGGACAATACCCTGGAGGCCGCACTCAAACCCGCTCCGATCTTCAATTTGGAGCCGGCTGCGCAGATCGAGGATGGATGGCTAGACACCGCCTCGGGGGCTGCAACCTCTACGGCGATAGAGCCGAACACTGACTTTGTCCCTCATAAAGCTCGTGACTCCGAGGTGCCGGACTCCTCGCCGGACTCCGAACCTCCCGCGCCCCCTCCGATCGAATCCGATTGGGCGCCGATCATGGAGTTCACCGCAGCGGACATCTTTCAACGCTCACCTTTCGGCGACATCTTGAGTTCGCTAAAGTATCTTTCGTTATTAGGAGAGCCCTGGCCGGACTGCGGCCAGGACAATTGGGATGCGGACGACGAAGAAATTCAAAGCCCACCCACCACCCAATAAGTAGCCACTGTCGACGATCTAACCGACATGCTAAACTATGACTCCGAAGACATCAACGGTATGGATGACGATGCCGGAGACGACCAAGAACCAGCGCCTACCGGGCACGGGAAAGCCACCCCAACTCACGACGTATACATGGTGGATACACCAAAAGGAAGCGATAATGAGGAGAAATGGGACGTGGCGAAGGACAACTCCCCCAACAAACAACCAAAACGGCGATGCAAGCGCCGCCCGAAGACCGGCCTCGATAAAAATGGCACCCATACGGACCCGGCCCTAGAGCAGGGCGAAGCAGTGGACGACGCACATGTCACCAAGCAGCCAGCCGGACATGATGAACTGGACAAGCAACCCATCCCTGACGAAGACGATCTCACATCACCAGAGCATACGAACCTTCATAAAAGGCTCGTCGCCACTGCAAGAAGTTTGAAGAAGCAAAAGCGGAAACTCAAAACAGCGGAGGACGCACTCAGAATAAGATGGAGCAGAGTACTCAACACCGCAGATAAACATGGCGCTAGTCACCAAACAAAGAGCTACCCGAAGCGCAAGCTGTTGCCCGAATTTGACGAGGAGGCCTTAGAGCCCCCGCAGTCAAAAAAGAAAGAAGCTGCCTGGCCGGATAGACGACCAGATGACAGGCCAAGAGCAACAAGGGGCGCCACACACAAGCCGGCACACGATCAGCATAAAGATCCTTGGAAAAAGGACGACCCAGTCAGATCCATCTATGGGCCAAAAAAGAAGACTCCAGGAAGCAACATAACCCGCCGAGCATTTGAAGACAACGGCACACCCAAATATAAGAGCGCCGCACACCCACTATGTTTCACTGACGAGGTACTGGATCATGGATTTCCAGCGGGATTCAAACCCGTAAACATAGAGGCATATGATGGAACAACAAACCCCGGAGTCTGGATTGAGGATTACATCCTACACATACATATGGCCAGGAGATGATCTCCATGCCATAAAATACCTACCCCTCAAGCTCAAAGGGCCAGCTCGGCATTGGCTTAAAAGCCTCCCAGAAAATACCATTGGAAGTTGGGAAGAGCTTGAGGATGCATTTCGAGAAAATTTTCAGGGGACCTATGTCCGCCCTCCGGATGCAGACGATTTAAGTCACATAACTCAACAGCCCGGAGAGTCAGCACGCAAATTCTGGAACAGGTTCCTCACTAAAAAGAACCAAATAGTCGACTGTCCGGACGCTGAAGCCTTAGCAGCCTTTAAACACAACGTCTGAGACGAATGGCTTGCCAGACACCTCGGCCAGGAAAAACCAAGAACAATGGCCGCACTAACAAGCCTCATGACCCGCTTTTGCGCGGGGGAAGACAGCTGGCTGGCTAGATGCAGCACCAGCGACCCGAGTACATCCGAAGTTAGGGATGGAAATGGGAAATCACGACGCAGAAAAGATCAGCGCCGGAATAAGGAAAATGGCCCGAATAGTACGGCGGTCAACACCGAATTCAAAAGCTCTCGGCCGAACAACAAAACACTGCCCCTCAAGGACAACAGTGACGAGCTATCCAACCTAAACAAAATTCTGGATAGACTATGTCAAATACATGGTACCTCCGGGAAGCCTGCAAACCATACCCACAGAGATTGTTGGATTTTCAAACAGTCCGGCCGACTTAATGCCGAACACAAGGGGCTCGACACACCAAGCAAAAGTGACGAAACCCAAAAGCAGCACTCCGGAAAACAGAAGACTTTCCCACTAGAAGTCAAAACAGTGAACTCACTTCATGTGATAACACGAAAAGATAGCGCGGCACCTGCAATACCAGGACACCGCCCGCAGAATGGGGATAGACCCTACCAAAGTTCGCCATAGCAGCACTTCCTTCAAAGGAGTGATGCCAGGCCTTTAAGCCAATTATACAGGCTCTGTACCACTAGAGGTTGTGTTCGGTTCATCCGACAACCTCTGTCGCGAAAAGCTCACTCTCCATCGCCCCATTCAAACAGTAGCCCTTAAGCACTACTGGGGCGCGCAGCTTTCGCCAGCCCTAATGCAATACCACATTACGCGTTTTTTACGCTTAAGAATGCCCGGTCAATGTGGCATAATTTCATTAAAAAGTAACTCCGAGTATTCCTCGACCACGGAGAACGTGAGACTGCTTCGACAGCCACACACTAATCAGACCTTGCAGGTCAAAGCCCCTCAAAACAGGTCATTCAGACCTCGGACATGGTTAGGCGAGTCTGGCGTAACTAAACAAGGGGCACCCCAGCCGCATACCCCCTTCATAAGGGGCCGCGTGTATAAATGATGAGAGCCAATAAAGCTCAACTTTCTTCATTTTATTCTATTTTAATACAACTTCTGCACAATATTTCTTGGAAACTAAGTCCTTCTCTTTTACAGATGAAGCACGTGCTACACCCGTCCAGGATACAGCACAACGGAGACACAGGCGCAGACGTGCAGCAGGGACCCGTTGCAAGGATTCTTTTTAGATTAAGACCCTGCGTAAACCTTTCTTACTGTCTCTTGTTGATACACATCCCCCGGTTTCCCACCATAGCCGAGGAGGAGGATGGCGTTTTGGCATCGGCCGCGTCAGAAGTTCCCGCCTGTACCTAGACACAAGGGGCTTAGGGCATTGTTCTGCCCAGTATCATAAAGACCGAACACCTCAGGGAGTGTTCGGCGTCTCGAGTTAGGCCTTATATGCATCAGCTCCGAATCATGTCTTTGGTCAAATGTTGGGTTTGCCCGGCTCCTGTGTTTTGCTACCTTACGTTCCGCATCATCGGCTAACGCGGCACCAGGAGAACTACTGCGATTGTGCCCCGGTTCGGCCGGGCGAGCACCTCAGTACAGAAAGCCGAAAACTGACTGTCATGATATAGCGAGAGACTGGTCAACCACTCGATCGACCATTGGAATGTTTAGAATTCCTCCGCTTTGACGAAGGACCGCTTCCCGGTCAGGCACATACGCGCCCCGAGTTCAGGGAAGAGCGGTGCCACCAGGGGCTATATAGTAGCCCCACATTCGAGCTCCTATGGCTAAGTGAAAGTGATAAAGCATTATAGTCCGGTTGCCTAGTTTGCTACGCTATCACCTCCTTAAAAGGACCAAGACGTTGGATTAAGTGTGAAAAAGCGCTTTTCTTTTTGCAAACACCCCCGCACCATGTGCGTGGGGGCTGAAGCCAAAGACTGCCATCTTTCAGATTATACATACATATACGGCCGCACAGGAGATAGTTCAATACTTGAACACACAAGTATAAAAAGTTATTGCATTATAAACATGATCTCAGAAATCATACATGTCATTCAAACATAACATCTTTCGAGCACTGCGACTCTATTAAACGAGCGCCCTGCAGGACTTCCTCAAAATAGTGCTCGGTGGGGAATCGGCTTTTGTTCGAACCCCGGGATGCAACAGCGGTGGCATCCATCTCCGCCCAGTATGTCTTACCACGGGCGAGAGCCATCCGTGCACCTTCTATGCATGCCGACCGCTTCATCGCCCCAATACGCGGCACCGCCCAAAGGAATTGCTGCAACAAGCCAAAATAACTCTTCGGCTTGGGCCTTTTCGGCCACAGATGAGCGACCACATCCGTCATGGAAAGTCCGGACAATCTATTCAGCTCAGCCCACTCAACCAGCCGATCACTCAACGGAAGTGGATGCTCGGGACTATGGAATTGAGACCAGAAAAGCTCTTCCATTTCGTGATCCTTCTGGCTTCGAAAGTGCACGACTGCGTCCACCGCACTCGCCGCCAAGTCCAGATAAGGATCCTCCGCACCGTACAATCGGCCCAGCTGAGCATACTTCGGATCCGTGAACTTCCTACACAGCATAAAGGGCTTTCCAGCCACAATGTCTCCGACTTGACGCAGTTCCTCCTTCATAGCCCGCATCGCACTACGGGCATTCTTGGCTTCGGCATCGGCCTTCTTCAAGTCTTCTTGCTCTGCTCGGTGTTCTCTTTCAAGAACGTCCAGGCGGTCAGTAGCAACTTTTAATTTCGTAGCCATTCCGGCCATCTCCTCCCTGCTTTGGTAGTGAGCAGCCTTTTCGGCTTTTAGCTCCTCTGTTGCCTTCAAGGCAGCCGCATCACTTATCCTGGCTTGCTCATTGGCCCGAGCAAGCTCTGCTCGAAGGTCTTCCATAGCAGTAGCACCATCTGCATCAAGCATACAAATTGTAAGGAATGGGCGTCAGCTCCCTTACTAGGCGACCGCAGAGCAACCACATACCTTGTGACTCATCAAGTCGTTTATTGATTAGCGAGATGTCCGCATCCGCAACGTTGAGTTGCCTCTTAAGCTCGGCAACTCCATCAGTCCGGCTGGCCACCGAACGTCCCGCCACCTACGTAGGAAAGGCGACAATCTATAACTGAGATTATGATCCTCGGCACGCTGCCGTTTTTGACAGCATACCAAATCTCAGGGGCTACTATCTATACAGGGCGCACTTCATGTGCAAAAACTGTCAAAAGGTATGTCATTTTTTGCATACCTCAAATCCCGTCAGCAAACTTCCGACGGCCTCACACAACCCGCTTCCGGCGGACGAGATCCTCTCAATCACCATACTCATTAATGTGCAGTGATCTTCTGAGATAGACGCCCTCTTAAGCAAATCCTGCAGCTCCACCGGCCGTACTCCAATGGGTGCCGAACTCTCTGGCCCCGCCGGACTCGGGGAGACCCTCCGCGACGACACATCAGGGTCGTCCACACCGCATGATGGGGCGGCAGATGGAGGCGTTTCGCTCTCCATCATCTCCGGACGAAGGTCTCCCGAAGATGAGCTGTGTTGAGACGGGCTGAGATCCAAACTACAAGATGAAAACTTCGGTTACCCTTAGAAATTAAGCAGGGGTGTCCACTATTACAAAATTCCCCCTTTTTTACTTACGACTCGCTGGAGGGCTGATTCCACCGAGGAGATAGTACGGCCGGGGCTCTTCCCGGCACAGGACCTTCCGGTACAGATTTCTTTCCCCGCTTTGAGGCATTGGCCTCCGGGTCTTCGGAAGCGGTCCTCTTCTCCCCCTGGAAGGAGGGACTCTCGATTCCTCCCTTACTGAAAGCCTCCATGGCTGAGGTGGTAGTTCCCCTGTGCCCTTCTTCGCCCTCCTCCGAAGGTGCAACCTCTAACATTTTGATTAACACGGGATCCTGCGTGGTCTCAGGGAGGGGGGCCGGACACCGTATCAGTTTTGCTTGTGCTATCCACTCCTGTCCAAGGGATAGCTGGTTAAAAGGCAAACCCACAGTAAATGAATGGACAATGTGTCCGGACACAGGGCTACTTACTTGAGTATCCGGGCGATTGCAGCTTAGGCCAGCATCCTCGGTCAATTCCGGACGCATCTCCTGCGATCCGAAGAACAGCTTGTACATCTCCGCGGGTGTCAAACCCATGAAGTGTTGAAGAGCTCGTGGCCCCTCCGGATTAAATTCCCACAGGCGGAGGGGGCGACGTTTGCAGGGCAGTAGGCGCCGGATCAACATAACCTGTACCACTACGGCCAGATTGATCTCCCTTTCTTGGAGGCCTCGAATTCGGTCCTACAATAGGGGAACGTCCTTGGACGGCCCCCAGTCACGCCCCTTGTTGACCCATGATGTCAGCTGCTGTGGAGGGCCCGAGCGGAAGACGGGCGGCAGCCTCTGCCTGTTGCCCCTGGGAGCGATGATATAGAACTACTCCTGTTGCCACAAGCCGAGCTCCTCCTGAAAAGAGCCCTCGGGCCATGGAGCATTGGCCCTCTTACTTATAACCGCCCCGCCGCACTCTGCCTGACGCCCCTCAATCATTTTCGGCTCCACGTTGAAGGTTTTGAGCCACAAGCCGAAGTGAGGGGTAGTGCGGAGGAAGGCTTCGCAGACGACAATGAATGATGAGATGTGGAGGATGGACTCCGGAGCCAAGTCATGGAATTCCAGCCCATAGTAAAACATGAGCCCCCTCACGAAGGGATCCGTCGGGAAGCCTAAACCCTGACGGAGGTGAGGCACGAACACAACGCTCTCGCCGAGCTCGGGAGTAGGAATAACTTGCCCTCGGGCAGGCAGCCTATGCGAAATCTCATAGGTTAAGTACCTGGCGTCTCTTAGCTTTATCACGTCCTCTTCCGATGGAGGAGGGCATCCACCGGCCTCGTAGGTCGGGGCCGGACATTGTCGAAGATCGAAGGTACCCGAATATGGAGCCCTGGGTGTTGGAACTCGGGGCGAGGGGCGGATCCGATAGAGGATTGAAGGAAAAGAACGGGCCTTGGTCTCATTATAAAGAGGAAGAATACCAAGAGCCATCCCCGTGACCGTTTGGAACCCGCCTTCGATGGAGGGGGCGTGGCAACGGGCGCGGTTGGGTTACCCACGTCCGTATTGATGGGAATCCCGGAATAAGGGGAACCCGATCTCTGCTTCGACAAGACGTGCCAAGGAAACTGCCTCGCTAAACGCGCTGAGGTGATACAATAAAAACAATTCGAGTAAAGGCTTGGTAATGGTGTGACGTCACGCCACAAAATACGTCAGCAGATTGAATTTGTGTAATATTATTCTCTCTATGGTGGTACGTGGAATTTATTTTTGCAGAGCTGGACACTATCCTAGTGTTCACAATCTTCTATAAATTATTCGGAGGAAGAACCCGCCTTGCAATGCCGAAGACAACATGCGCGCCGGACTCGTCGTCATTGAAGCCTGGTTCAGGGGCTACTGAGGGTGTTCCGGACTAGGGGGTGTCCGGATAGCCGAACTACCGTGATCGGCCGGACTCCAAGACTATGAAGATACAAGATTGAAGACTTCGTCCCATGTTCGGATGGGACTTTCCTTGGCGTGGAAGGCAAGCTTGGCGATACGGATATGTAGATCTCCTACCATTGTAACCGACTCTGTGTAACCCTAGCCCTCTCCGGTGTCTATATAAACCGGATGGCTTTAGTCCATAGGACGAACAACAATCATACCATAGGCTAGCTTCTAGGGTTTAGCCTCCTTGATCTCGTGGTAGATCCACTCTTGTAACACACATCATCAATATTAATCAAGCAGGACGTAGGGTTTTACCTCCATCAAGAGGGCCCGAACCTGGGTAAAACATCGTGTCCCTTGTCTCCTGTTACCATCCGCCTAGATGCACAGTTCGGGACCCCCTACCCGAGATCCACCGATTTTGACACCGACAACCATCAACTTTCGCAAGAGGCGAAGAGCCAAGCGCAAGGTCACCTACTAACCTTAGGCTAGGCGTAGTGGGAGCAACATAAGTAGGGGTGCCTCCTTTTTTTAATTCTAGAAACAACCACACGCGAATATCAAGGTGCTGGTTACGTAGAACAAATTTCCTAGAGTCCATGCTCAGCCCTCCTCTATCTGTCTTCTCAGCCAGCCAGCGGACGCGCATAGCCCATCGTCTATTTTCTCACATGCGGTCCCACATGTCAGTGAAAACGCAAGAGGACCCACTGAACCTACACATCTTTCACCTCGACGTGCTGGTGATGAAAAACAAATCCAATAAAGATCTTCGGTGGCCGCTTTTGGAGTTACTTAAGAGTAGTAAGATTCTATTTACAGTTTAACCCAAGATGCACATCACGTGGCTTCAACTACCACTCTATTTTCTTTCATGACATGACCTGGATGCTGGATGTCCCATGTGTCGGCAAAAGGAGGAAGAACCCGACCAAATCTTCGGTTGTGCTCTCGGATTAGACTAGTTGTGCTAACTTAAAAAATGTATTGTGTACTCCCTCCGTTCCAAAATACTTGACTTCCATTTGTCCAAAAATGGATGTACCTATATACTAAAACATGTCTAGATACATATATATTTTGACAAATAGAAGGCATGTATTATGCAACGGAGGGAGTAGAATGGATGCAAGTCTTGGTATTGGGAAGAAGAGTACATCCATATATTGATAGAGCACAATTTAGTAGATGTTCTAGCACTTTTAGCTAGCACAGAGGCTAGAGATGAGACTAGTGCACTTGTTGATACTCCTACTAGAATAGAGGCTAGACATGAGACTAGATGCGAGGAAGCAACGTCTACTTCTTTACACTCGAAGAAGAAAGAAGCACGCAAGATCGAGCCTCCGCAGATCAACAATGAATGCATCGAGAAGGCACTAATCCAACTTACAGGAGTAGTAAAATGTATTCTTGTGGTTCTTGTTTTCTTTGGTCTTGCTTGTCTAGTCAAAATTATCGTTGGAGTTCATGCAAAACGGAGGTCCGTTTGGGGTCGTGCATTGGAGTTGGCCTTACAAGTGGGACCGCAGTTGAGGAAACCGACTATCGGCAAACACCCACCTCACCCGCCGCGCGATGGCTGAAGTTAGAGAAACGACGAGGTTAAAGAGATTTCTCTAGCATGGACTCCAAGAAATAATATGGTGTCAGATGGATGTCGTGGTGGTGGCGTGTGACGTACTCCTGGACCTGAATGCTTGTTCTGGCCCATGCCACCCTACTACTCCTACTACTTACTATATACTACTAGTATCGAGGATTCAAGGTGCTGGTTACGTACAGCGAACACATATTAACATATGGCTATAGTAAAAACACCCGCCCGACCCGCGAAGCATGTGAAGGTAGTACAAATAGTGTACTACTATTGTTGATTGGCCTCATCCGATAACCTGTTGTAATGCACGTACAATTATGTATACGGAAAATATTTTTTTGCCTCGTCGCACCAGTCACTCAGAGAAGCGACTCGAAAGCCATTCATAAATTTAGTAAGTTTATCACAGGCATGTCATTTTATTACATACAATAGGTCATCAACCCACATTGACAATGAGGATACATTATAAATACTAAAGTTTTCACCACACAACAACTAACAAGCAATGAAATGAACTTTAACTCAACCATTCCTCGGCGTTGGAAACGCTTGCTTTGAACCACAAGTGATTCTCTGGGACGGGCCATCTATTGTTGATCTCGAGACCAACGCAGGACTGATCATCCAAGCTGAAGCGGCCTACTATATCAGTACCAAGGTAGGGAACCACCGAAATGTCCGAGGTATAGACACAGTTGCTTCTCATAAATGGTACTAGTAACGTTGTGTCAACAGCAGTTGGATTGCCTTTGACCATCATTGGATAGTTTTGTCCAAGGAAGAGCGGGTTTTCTCCAAGACTATCAATTCTGTACCAGGGAGAAGGTGTTGGCTCTAGCACACTAGTATCCATCCCGAATACCATGCAATGGGTGTTGGAATAGGTCCAGAGAGTGCGACCATGGGAGACAACACGTGCTCCCTCAGTAGTAACAAACTCAGTGCGATGTATACACACAAGAAGAGGTGATCCATCGGAATTAGTTACCAGGCGCCACTGAGTATATACGTTCTTCTCGTCCTCATGCTCGTGATCATCACCATCGTCATCTCCCCCTTGGTTATAAAAATGTTCAAGTGTAGGTGGTGGAATGTTCATAGGACCTTGGAAACACAAGAAGAAGGTTAATTAGTAAAGGGAAACTTGCTAACCCGCATGCATGTGGATGAAACAATTATAATTACGGTGGAAGACAAACGTACCGAAAGTATAAGGATTCCATGCAAAAACGGTGACACGAGTGGTGGAAGCAAACACAAGGCCCTCTTATTGAATTGCATCACAGTACACACGGATTCAATTCTTCAAGTCAAAGTCAAGGGGTACTAGTAGTTTCCTATCAATAACGATCCTTTGGATCTATAATCATTGAAAGAGGTCTCTATATTACAACAATTGAGAGTTGCCTCTTTCTATCACTACCTCGTACCAATCAAGGAGCTCTAAAGCATGCTGAGCTGGCTGGGCGGGATCACTAGCTTCCGGTAATATGTGCTTGTCACTTCACTCGAGCCTTGAGAGAATCCGCCAAAGCCTATATCTACAAAAATGAAAGTGAAAGAAATAAGCAAATCTGAATAAGTTGATAGGAGGGGGGAGAGTCAAGTCAAGTACAACACAGGACTGACGAGGTGGAGCGCGTCAAAGCAACCCGGGACCCCTTCGGGGTCACTACAAAAGCGCTGGCGCAGCCTGGTTCCTATAGGCCGTGGTCAACAAGAACTTATAATCGGGGACAGACAAACTAGAAAAACTGCAATAGCTTCCGTGTATAGAAACGGATTTTTGAGCAATATCCATCTAGTCGAACCACGAAGGACGGCAACAAGCTTGTCGAAGATAGCAACAACTTCATAGTTGTTGTAATTCCAAGAGCGGTTGGGAACTCGACAAATTGCTATATTCCATAGAAGACAATCACCATGATCGTATTTGAACGTGCGTACAATACCGTTGTGCTCAACCTCTGGGTAGTCTACTGAGACTTTTGGAAGTGGAACCCGGTCACGAGTGTACACATTCACAAGTTCCCACTTGCAGTTGGACCCAATGTAAACAACCCAATCTCCATTTGCGCCTGCCCAATCCTTGCCCTCAAGCGATGGCATCTTAACATCATGTGTATCATTATCAAGCGGCATCAACTTGCACAAGGCGAGGCCTCCGTCGTCCCCGCGCTAGTAGTCATCAGGGTCACGGCGAAGAATATAGGGGAGATCAAACCGCTCCTTGACTCTTGGGTTCCTTGTAATGATATTATTAGTTGAGTCGAGAATGGGTTTGAACGAACCTGCCATGCTAGCCGAGGTGATGACATCGCACTGATCAATGAATTCCTCCACCATGTCATCTTTCAGATTGGGGCAAGAATAACAGGGTCGTTTCCGACCTGTTCCATCCATGGAGAAGACGATCGAACAATGGCAGAAGGAAGGGTGAAGGGCTGAAGGAAAATGGAGGAGGGAGAGGAAGAGCGTGCGACAGCAGTTCTAAATCGAGAGGGAAAGGCGAAGAGTCGGTGGACGGTTGCCAGTTTGCCACGGTTCACGAACAGGCGCCCTGGCCTACACGTCCGTTCGGAAATACTACTACTCGCCGTCGTCTCACTGATATGTTGGAACAGGACCACATGTCAATGAAACATGGTGTGTAATTTCTCGTGCAAAATGCGATCTGGCCGCGTTGGCCTAAGGTGCCGCATTAGTTTTTTTTTTGAAAGTTTTCCGCATTAGTTATTGACCTTTATTTTTTTTAACATGCAATCTTAATGGATAGCTCCTGTGGTCATCACACGTGAGTAGATATAGTGATGGTTGATTCGCCCGAGCAACTTATTACTGTGGGAATATGGGAGTAGCAGCGGATTCAAGGAACATAGAAATGATGGTTGCTTCGTCCGAGCAACTTACTGTGGCGAAGGTGGGGCTCTGTGATTTGACTGCTCACTAGTCATTACTACTGCGGCGCAACGACCGGGGTGAATCTTTCCTTGAAGTTGTGTTGTGCACTCAATATTGCTGCATGGCAGGTGGAGTCGGATGAAGGATGTCCAACATGTCGGCGAAACAAAGTTGAATTGTTTCTGGCATTGCTATCAATCCTTCAGGATTTGTTTATATGTACGCATAATTTTGATGAAATTGTACTATGATGCTATGAAGGTTTCAACTTTGGTTCCCGCGGGAAAAAAAGGTTTCAACTTAGGATTCATGTGTCTTGCCTCGAGATTATCTCGTTACAACATTCCATCAAATACAAATGAAACTACCATGGCTAATGCATCTCAATGGTTCGCAGATCAGCACCAATATTCACATCACAACTAAAGACAAAGTTGTGAGAAGGTGTACAAATAAAGATAAAAATATAATTGATCGATGTTGTTCGTAGGCATGGCTCCATTTCCTTGGCACAATGTTCATTGCTTGGCAGCTAGTTTCACCCAGCTCTGTAGCCAAAAAAGAGGTGTATGAAGGACGCCACAATCTGATCATTTTGTGTAGCTCCGCTAAAATCAAGCGGACCATCCCTGTTTGCAAAGATAACCAGTCAGTGTGATTAGAATAATAGTGGAACTAGATGATGAAACATAACACACATAAATAGAAGCCGATCACCTCTACGATCTCTCTTTAGGACCAACTTCTTGTTGGAGAAGATTAGGCACGGAGTTGGATGAGGAGGATAGCAAAACCAATCTCCCTTTCCGCAGTCCCACAGAAATTTAAAAACGTTGTCCGTGTGACATTTTGGTGGAACTCCACAAAACACTCTTCAAAAAAGTGATTTGTGCAGTTCACCAAAAGTTCGTAATAGCAACGAGGTGAAAATGGATAGCCCTGTTTGCAAAAGGAGGTCAAAAGGAAACAATAACTGCCCAATAACACGAGTTGAAGACACATACGCCGACAAAAAAGAAGCATGTTCCATGTAATAAGGGAAAGATAGCACATGGTGGTTTATCAAAAATGGTTTGAGGAGGAGATTGCAAGATGGAAAGTACGCCGGCCGAGATACGATTTAAGCAAACAACTATAGAAGATCCACATGCAGCAACATGGGAAGATGGGCAGTGGAGCAAGGCCGGAGGAAGTTCTACTTGAGGGTCGTCGGGATGTTGAGGGCGCCGGCGGCCGGGATCTCCCCATACTATGGCAGCGAGCAAGTGGCAAAGGCCCTACCGCGTCGGAGCTTGATCAGAGAGAACGGCGGGTACCGTAGATCAGGACGTGCTGCCTCAACACCGTCGAATGGAGAGACGATGCACATCCTCCCTATCCGCCGGAGACGGGATGCGGCCGGATCATTGACCAACGCTGAGAGAGAGAGGCCACGGCGGCCTTGTGTGAGATGGTGTGACGAGAGACAAACCCATTTTTCCATTTTCCCCATGGCAATCATTTCATATTCTATACGTGCCATTGAGAAATATATAACTTTATTTAATGCTAAGCGTCAAGTCGAACTTTGTTCCGTCTAGGCGTGGTACCCGACCCTCCTTCGAGTAAACAACCGCTACACGCGTCAAATTATCACGTGGGCTGCCTTTTCGTACAGAAACGAACTCCATCGTGTACCCGCCCGGGTGTGGCCGGGAACGAGACATGAGTACGTGTGTCCTGCGTGCACTTGTTCTTTAGGTGCAGGTACGTACGTGGGTGGGTGTGAGAGAGAGATGGTTTGTGCGAAACAGAGGCAATGTGTTGATGATATCTCAATAAGAAAAATGTAACATATGCAATGTGTGTGTAACAGAGTCATGGACATGAGATATCGATAGAATTGAAAACAGGGATGAAATGTGTGGCTGCGCGATCGATAAAGAGTGCCATCGAATTTGTGTTTGCCCACATCAAAGATACAGGGCGGCTGGCCTACTGGAATTTGAGAGGGCAGAGGTGCAGTTTTTCTCCGTGGCATGGATACCTACCTACAACGTTTGACTATCGGTGTGGGGGGAGGGGGTAGAGACCGATCGACTAGTATATGTGTGGGGAAGGAGAGAGACCTAGCTATGTATTGAGGGAGATTGATCGACATCCATGGATATGTGTAGCAGAGGAATAAGGTTGGGAAAAAGACAAATGTAGAGCGTCAGAGGGTTGGTGGTGGAGTGGTGTCACACAAATGGTGGGAGAGGCCTGCTAGACAAATGGAGGGTATGAGTGCAATATCAATAAGAGAGGGCGGGGGATGTCCGTCTGTCTATGCACATGCGTGTGAGAGACGGGTCGGGAGGTATTCAAGGATGATGAGGGGAGAAGATATGGTTGTGGTAAGCATACGCAACTACATAGGAAGATCAACCATCGTGTGTCCGAGAAAAGGAGAGACATAACTAGCAAGGTAAGAGTATTGGTGCTTGGTGAAAACAAATTATAGTCGACCTGGCTATATGTAGGGAGATAAGTTCATATACACGTCTGCATGTGTTAGAAGCAAATAAGGTCCGGAGAGGCAGACAGGGGGAGAGGGTGTGGCCAGGAGGTGGTGCGAGAGGCCTACCATGTCGAGGGGGGAGGAGTGTGCGAGTATGTGACCAATGAAAAGAGGGGCGGGAGTGTGCACTTGCATGGAACCGCATTGGACATAGGGGGGCATGGACGGTGAGAAGAGAAGAGGGGAAGTATATATGTGTTTGGTGTAGGCACACTAGGCTAGAGAGGTATATCAACCGGTGTGTGCCGGAAAGAAGGATGCGGGGGCCTACACACACCACTGGTGGACGACCTAAAGAGAAATAATGAACGTGCGCGATGGAGGGGACGCTAAGGGTGTGTGAGAGGGGGGCGGGCGTGTGCATGCATGATAGAAAATTAGCGCTAGCTAGCTACAAATAGAAGAGGACCGTGAAGGTGTAAAAGACGAACAAAGATCATAATTCATTATAAAAAAGTGGATGCGGATACTTGAAGAAGATATCATAATGTAGAACAATGATTATAATTTGGGCTAATGTGTGGCTTTTGCAACTCAGGTCTAAATACTTGTCATAATGTAGGGGGCGGGGCACTATACTTTGTGTGATAAACACGGTGTACGTGTGGAACATGGTTTAGATTATGAATTTATAGTTAGTACATCAAATGTACTATTATTTGGAATCAACATCAAGTGTATTCAAAAAATAGAATTCGATTTCATATAGTACACATAGTTCATAGCTATCTCTATAGTAATCATGTGGTGTGTTATTAAGGTAATTCACGAATGATGGTTGAAGTTGGCAACAATCATGATTGTAGATTCTTATTGAAATAGAGAAACGAATTCAAATTTAGTTCGAATTGCAACGGTAGTATAGACATTTGGAATGCACTAAAATGTTAGTATGAGTAGGTTACATGCATTATACAGCAAGCGAAAAAAATTAATTGGACATAACATGGATTCATACTCCCTCCTTCCATCTATATAGGGCGTAATGAGATTTTTAAGACCGCCTTTGACTATTGACAAGATTAATAGTACATGACATGCACAATGTGAAAATTATATCATTGAAAGAACCTTTCACAGACGAATTTAAAGGTGTGCTTTGTGTAAGTTGCATGTCATATATTATTGCTCTAATATTTGGTCAAAGTTAGCATCAAAAAACGCATTAGGCCCTATATAGATGGAAGGAGGGAGTAGCTTTGAATAGCATTTGTATAGTAAAACGAGGCAAGACTCTCTCTTTGTGTGGTATGAATAGTTTTATTTTTTTTGTTTTCTTTTTGGTTGAGGGAAGTGCGAATTGATTTGGTGCGTACAAGTACAATATTACTACATGTTAGGCTTGTCCCTAAAATTCAACCTGCGGCTTGTTATATCCCAAAAATTTAGATATCGTGCTCCCAAAACTGGCGCCTTCACAACTCGCGCCTTGCTATCCCGAAATTACAACGCGCGCGAAAACTCCCTCCAGCTACCAAACCCCGACACGCGAAATCCCCCTTCTAACCCTGAGCCGAAAGGGCCGCTATTTCAAATCGGTGGGGGTACTTTTGTAACACACCCTAAATTTTGGACAAGCGCGTCCCTAAGTCATGCTTCACCCCCTCCCATCGCCCCCTTTTCGCCATCCAAAATCCCAGGCCGCCATAACCTCTCCGCTCCAGCCGCGAAACCCCACCGTCCTCCGTCCGCCACGTAACCGCTGCCCAGCCGGAGCCTCTTCCCCGACGACGTCCTCCACGGCAACAGCTCGACGTCCCTTGTCCACCTTCCCGGATGAGGATCCGTCGTCCATCTCGCCGTCCCGCCGGTTCAGCCGCCCCGTCCTCCACCTCCAAGGAGCTGCTCCGACGATCGCCTCGTCTATCGTGGCTGCTCCATCCCCACAGCACCGCCTTAACCTGCTCCACCGGAACCGCAGCATCCTCACCGACTCCTCGGACGAAGACGAGGCCTACTCGGCGCCATGATACGTCTCCAACATATCTATAATTTTTGACTAGTCCATGCTACTTTGTCTACTGTTTTGGACTATATTGGGCTTTATTTTCCACTTTCATATTATTTTTGGGACTAACATATTAACCGGAGGCCCAGCCCAGAATTGCTGCTTTTTGCCTATTTCAGTATTTCGAAGAAACGGAATATCAAACGGAGTCCAAACGGAATAAAACCTTCGGGAACGTGATTTTCTCACCGAACGTGATCCAGGAGACTTGGACCCTACTCCAAGAAGTGCCAGAGGCGGTCGCGAGGGGAGGGCGCCCCCCCCCCTTGGGTGCGCCCCCTGCCTCATGGGCCCCCTGTTGCTCCACCGACGTACTCCTTCCTCCTATATATATCTACGTACCCCTGTCAGATTAGATACGGAGCCAAAAACCTAATTCCATTGCCGCAACCTTCTGTATCCGCGAGATCCCATCTTGGGGCCTGTTTCGGAGCTCCGTCGGAGAGGGCATCTACCATGGAGGGCTTCTACATCAACACCATATCATCTCCGATGAAGTGTGACTAGTTTACTTCAGACCTTTGGGTCCATAGTTATTAGCTAGATGGCTTATTCTCTCTTTTTGGATCACAATACAATGCTCTCCCCCTCTCTTGTGGAGATCTATTCGATGTAATCTTCTTTTTGCGGTGTGTTTATTGAGACTGGTGAATTGTGGGTTTATGATCCAGCTTATCTATGAACAATATTTGATTCTTTTCTGAATTCTTTTATGTATGATTGAGTTATCTTTACAAGTCTCTTCGAATTATCCGTTTGGTTTGGCCAACTAGATTGGTAGTTCTTGCAATGGGAGAAGTGTTTAGCTTTGGGTTCAATCTTGCGGTGTCCTTACTCAGTGACAGAAAGAGTTGCAAGGCACGTATTGTATTGTTGCCATCGAGGATAACAAGATGGGGGTTTTATCATATTGCATGAATTTATCCCTCTACATCATGTCATCTTGCTTAAAGTGTTACTCTGTTTTACTTAATACTCTAGATGCATGTTGGATAGCGGTCGATGAGTGGAGTAATAGTAGTAGATGCAGAATCATTTCGATCTACTTGTCTTGGACGCGATGCCTATATACATGATCATACCTAGATAATCTCATAATTATTCGCTTTTCTATCAATTGCTCAACAGTAATTTGTTCACCCACCGTAGAATACTTATGCTCTTGAGAGAAGCCACTAGTGAAACCTATGGCCCCTGGGTCTATTCTTATCATATCAATCTCCATTACTTTATTTACTTGCTTTGTTTTTACTTTGCCTTTACTTTGCATCTATCTATAAAAAATACCAAAAATATTATCTCTATCAGATCTCACTCTCGTAAGTGACCGTGAAGGGATTGACAACCCCTAAGCGTTGGTTGCGAGTTGCTATCATTTTGTGTAGGTACGAGGGACTTGTGCGTGATCTCCAACTGGATTGATACCTTGGTTCTCAAAAACTGAGGGAAATACTTACGCTACTTTACTGCATCATCCTCTCCTCTTCGGGGAAATCCAACGCAGTGCTCAAGAGGTAGCAAGAAGAATTTCTGGCGCCGTTGTTGGGGAGTTCGCGCAAAAGTCAACTATACCAAGTACCCATCACAATCCCTATCTCTCGCATTACATTATTTTCCTCTCGTTTTCCTCTCCCCCACTTCACCCTTGCCGTTTTATTCGCCCTCTCTTTCCCAATCTCCTCCTCTCTTTCATTTTCGCCTTTTTCTCGTTTGCCTTTGCTTGTGTGTTGGATTACTTGTTGCCATGGTGCAAGATAATACCAAATTGTGTGATTTCTCGAATACCAATAATAATGATTTCCTTAGTACTCCGATTGCTCCTCTTAATAATGATGAGTCTTGTGAAATCAATACTGCTTTGCTGAATCTTGTTATGAAAGATCAATTCGCCGGCCTTCCTAGTGAAGATGCCGCTATTCATCTAAACAATTTTGTTGATTTGTGTGATATATAAAAGAAAAAAGATACGGATAACAATATTGTCAAATTGAAGTTATTTCCATTTTCACTTAGAGATCGTGCTAAAATTTGGTTTTCGTGTTTGCCTAAAAATAGTATTGATTCTTGGAACAAGTGGAAAGATGCTTTTATCTCTAAATATTTTCCTCCCGCTAAGATCATCACTCTTAGGAATGATATTATGAATTTCAAACAACTTGATCATGAGCATGTTGCCCAATCTTGGGAAAGAATGAAATTGATGCTTCGCAATTGCCCTACTCATGGTTTGAATTTATGGATGATCATACAAAATTTTTATGCCAGATTAAATTTTGCTTCTAGAAATCTTTTAGACTCGGCCGCGGGAGGCACGTTTATGGAAATTACGTTAGGAGATGCTACAAAATTGCTTGACAATATTATGGCTAATTATTCTCAATGGCATACCGAAAGAACTTCTAGTAAAAATTGCATGCTATAGGGGAAATCAATGTTTTGAGTGAAAAGATGGATGAACTTATGAAGATGTTTGCTACTAAAAATATTCCTCTTGATCCCAATGATATGCCTTTATCTACCTTGCTTGAGAATAATAATGAATCTATGGATGTGAATTTCATTGGTAGGAATAGTTTTGGAAACAACGCTTATAGAGGGAATTTCAATCCTAGGCCTTATCCTAGTAATCCTTCTAATAATTATGGAAATTCCTACAACAACTCTTATGGAAATTTTAATAAGATGCCCTCTGAATTTGAGAGTAGTGTTAAAGAGTTTATGAATTCATAAAAGAATTTTAATGCTTTGCTTGAAGAGAAATTGCTTAAAGTTGATGATTTGGCTAGGAACGTTGATAGAATTTCTCTTGAAATTGATTCTTTAAAGCTTAGATCTATACCTCCTAAGCATGATATCAATGAGTCTCTCAAAGCCATGAGAATTTCCATTGATGAGTGCAAGGAAAGAACCGCTAGGATGCGTGCTTCCAAAGATGCCTTTATTAAAGCGTGTTCTTCCAATACCTATGAAAATCAAGATGAAGATCTAAAAGTTATTGATGTGTCCCCCATTAAATCTTTGTTTTTCAATATGAATCTTGATGAATCTGAAGATTATCTTCCTTTACCTAGAAGGCGTTCTAAGAATTCGGAGTTTCTAGATCTTGGTGATGAAATTGATGAAAGTGGGATTGAAAGAAATAAAAATCTTGATGTTGCTAAACCCACTATTTTGGATCTCAAGGAATTTAATTATGAAATTTGCTCTTTGATTGGTTGTATTTCCTTGTTGCAATCCGTCCTAGATTCTCCTCATGCTGATAGTCAAAATAAGGCCTTTACCGAACACATTGTTGATGCCTTGATGCAATCTTATGAAGAAAAACTTGAGTCGAAAGTTTCTATCCCTAGAAAACTCTATGATGAGTGGGAACCTACTATCAAAATTAAAATTAAAGATTATGAGTTTCATGCCTTGTGTGATTTGGGTGCTAGTGTCTCCACTATTCCCAAAACTTTGTGTGATTTGCTAGATTTCCGTGACTTTGAAGATTGCTCTCTAAATTTGCATCTTGCGGATTCCACTATTAAAAGGCCTATGGGAAGAATTAATGATGTTCTTATTGTTGCCAATAGGAATTATGTGACCGTAGATTTTATCGTTCTTGATATAGATTGCAATCCTTCATGTCCTATTATTCTTGGTAGACCTTTCCTTAGAACGATTGGTGCAATTATTGACATGAAGGAAGGGAATATCAGATTCCAATTTCCCTTGAGAAAGGGTATGGAACACTTCCCTAGAAAGAAAATAAAATTACCATATGAATCTATCATGAGAGTCACTTATGGATTGCCTACCAAAGATGGCACTCGTTAGATCTATCTTCGCTTTTATGCCTAGCTAGGGGCGTTAAACGATAGCGCTTGTTGGGAGGCAACCCAATTTTATTTTGTGTTCTTTGTTTTTGTTCATGTTTAGTGCTACATTTTGTTTCTACTTTCTGTTTAGATGTGGTTTTGTGTTTTAATTAGTGTTTGTGCCAAGTAGAACCTATTGGATAAGCTATGATGATAGTTGATTTGATTCTGCTGAAAAACAGAAACTTTGTGCTCATGAGAAACAATTCAATAAATCACAGGAACGTGATTTTGCATTGATTCTTTTTGCTTCTAATCAATAAACAAATTGTACAGTACGTCCTATTTTGGTAGAATTTTTAGAGTTCCAGAAGTTTGCGTTAGTTACAGATTGCTACACACTGATCTATTTTTGACAGATTCTGTTTTTCGTGTGTTGTTTACTTATTTCAATGCATCTATGGCTAATAAATTAGTTTATAAACCATAAGGAAGTTGGAATACAGTAGGTTTAACACCAATATAAATAAACAATGAGTTCATTACAGTACCTTGAAGTAGTCTTTTGTTTTCTTTCACTAACGGAGCTCACGAGATTTCTATTGAGTTTTGTGTTGTGAAGTTTTCAAGTTTTGGGTGAATTCTTTTGATGGATTATGGAACAAAGAGTGGCAAGAGCCTAAGCTTGGGGATGACCATGGAACCCCCAAGATAATCCAGGGACACCAAAAAGTCAAAGCTTGGGGATGCCCCGGAAGGCATCCCCTCTTGCGTCTACTTCCATCGGTAATTTACTTGGAGCTATATTTTTATTCACTACATGTTATGTGTTTTGCTTGGAGCGTCTTTATTATTTGTGTCTTTGCTTGTTAGTTTGCCACAATCATCCTTGCTGTACACACCTTTTGAGAGAGCCATACATGATTTGGAATTTGCTAGAATACTCTATGTGCTTCACTTATATCTTTTGAGCTTGATAGTTTTACTCATAGTGCTTCACTTATATCTTTTGAGCGTAATAATTTTTGCTCTAGTGCTTCACTTAGATCTTTAAGAGCACGATGGTGGATTTTTTTTAAACAAACTATTGATCTCTTCATGCTTCACTTAGATTATTTTGAGAGTTGTTAATAGCATGGTAATTTTCTTAACGTTAATATACTTGGTATTCAAGATTTGTGAAACTTTCTTTTGAGTGTGTTGAATACTAAGATAAGTTTGATGCTTGATAATTGTTTTGAGATATGGAGGTGATAATATTAAAGCAATGCTAGTAGGGGTAATTATGAATTTAAAGAATGCTTGCATTGAAGTTTGTGATTCCCGTAGCATGCACGTATGGTGAACCGCTTGTGATGAAGTCGGAGCACAATTTTATTTATTGATTGTCTTCCTTAGGAGTGGCAGTCGGGGACGAGCGATGGTATTTTCCTACCAATCTATCCCCCTAGGAGTATGCATTTAATGCTTTGGTTTTTGATGACTTCTAAATTTTTGCAATAAGTGCATGAGTTCTTTTGATTAATGTTGAGTCCATGGATTATACGCACTCTCACCTTTCCGCCATTGCTAGCCTCTCTAATACCGCGCACTTTTCACCGGTATCATACACCCACCATATACCTTCCTCAAAACAGCCACCATACCTACCTATTATGGCATTTCCATAGCCATTCCGAGAAATATTGCCATGCAACTCTCCACCGTTCCGTTCATATGACACACATTACTTTTGTCATATTGCTCTTTGCATGAACATGTAGTTGACATTGTATTTGTGGCAAGGCCATCTTCATAATTTTCATACATGTCGCTCTTGATTCATTGCATATCCCGGTACACCGCCAGAGGCATTCATATAGAGTCATATCTTGTTCTAATTATCGAGTTGTAATTGTTGAGTTGTAAGAAAAATAAGAGTGTGATGATCATCATTATTAGAGCATTGTCCTAGTGAGGAAAGAATGATGGAGACTATGATTCCCCCATAAGTCGGGATGAGACTCCGGACTTTATGAAAAATAAAAGAGGCCAAAGAAGCCCAAATAAAAAAGAACAAAAAAAAGAGGCCAAAGAAGCCCACCAAAAAAAGAAAAAAAGAGAGAAAAAAAGAGAAGGGACAATGCTACTATCCTTTTTCCACACTTGTGCTTCAAAATAAGCACCATGATCTTCATGATAGAGAGTCTCATATGTTATCACTTTCATATACTAGTGGGAATTTTTCATTATAGAACTTGGCTTGTATATTCCAATGATGGGCTTCCTCAAAAGTGCCCTAGGTCTTCTTGAGCAAGCAAGTTGGATGCACACCCACTTAGTTTCTTTTGTTGAGATTTCATATACTTATAGCTCTAGTGCATCCGTTGCATGGCAATCCCTACTCACTCACATTGATATCTATTGATGGGCATCTCCATAGCCCATTGATACGCCTAGTTGATGTGAGACTATCTTCTCCTTTTTGTCTTCTCCACAACCACCATTCTATTCCACCTATAGTGCTATGTCCATGGCTCACGCTCATGTATTGCGTGAAAGTTGAAAAAGTTTTGAGATTACTAAAGTATGAAACAATTGCTTGGCTCGTCATCGGGGTTGTGCATGATTAAATACTTTGTGTGATGAAGATAGAGCATAGCCAGACTATATGATTTTGTAGGGATAACTTTCTTTAACCATGCTATTTTGAGAAGACATGATTGCTTTGATTAGTATGCTTGAAGTATTATTACTTTTATGTTAATATGAACTTTTGTCTTGAATCTTTCGGATCTGAATATTCATGTCACAATTAAGAAGATTTACATTGAAATTATGCCAAAGTATCACTCCGCATCAAAAATTCTTTTTTATAATTTACCTACTCAACGACGAGCAGGAATTAAGCTTGGGGATGCTTGATACGTCTCCAACGTATCTATAATTTTTGATTACTCCATGCTACTTTGTCTACTGTTTTGGACTATATTGGGCTTCATTTTCCACTTTCATATTATTTTTGGGACTAACCTATTAACCGGAGGCCCAGCCCAGAATTGCTGTTTTTGCCTATTTCAGTATTTCGAAGAAACAGAATATCAAACGGAGTCCAAACGGAATAAAACCTTCGGGAACGTGATTTTCTCACCGAACGTGATCCAGGAGACTTGGACCCTACTCCAAGAAGTGCCAGAGGTGGTCACGAGGGTGGAGGGCGCCCCCCCCCCCTGGGCGCGCCCCCCTGCCTTGTGGGCCCCCTGTTGCTCCACCGACGTACTCCTTCCTCCTATATATACCTACATACCCCCGTCAGATCTGAATATTCATGTCACAATTAAGAAGATTTACATTGAAATTATGCCAAAGTATCACTCCGCATCAAAAATTCTTTTTTATCATTTACCTACTCAAGGACGAGCAGGAATTAAGCTTGGGGATGCTTGATACGTCTCCAACGTATCTATAATTTTTGATTACTCCATGCCACTTTGTCTACTGTTTTGGACTATATTGGGCTTTATTTTCCACTTTCATATTATTTTTGGGACTAACCTATTAACCGGAGGCCCAGCCCAGAATTGTTGTTTTTTGCCTATTTCAGTATTTCAAAGAAAAAGAATATCAAATGGAGTCCAAACGGAATAAAACCTTCGGGAACGTGATTTTCTCACCGAACGTGATCCAGGAGACTTGGACCCTACTCCAAGAAGTGCCAGAGGTGGTCACGAGG
>NC_041391.1:504226893-504267828 GCF_002162155.2 Triticum dicoccoides
CGCCCCCCGCCTTGTGGGCCCCCTGTTGCTCCACCGATGTACTCCTTCCTCCTATATATACCTACATACCCCCGTCAGATCAGATACGGAGCCAAAAACCTAATTCCACCGCCGCAACCTTCTGAATCCGCGAGATCCCATCTTGGGGCCCGTTCCGGAGCTCCGCCGGAGAGGGCATCTACCACGGAGGGCTTCTACATCAACACCATAGCCTCTCCGATGAAGTGTGAGTAGTTTACTTCAGACCTTCGGGTCCATAGTTATTAGCTAGATGGCTTCTTCTCTCTTTTTGGATCTCAATACAATGTTATCCCCCTCTCTTGTGGAGATCTATTCGATGTAATCTTCTTTTTGCGGTGTGTTTGTTGAGACCGATGAATTGTGGGTTTATGATCCAGCTTATCTATGAACAATATTTGATTCTTCTCTGAATTCTTTTATGTATGATTGAGTTATCTTTACAAGTCCCTTCGTATTATCCGTTTGGTTTCCAACTAGATTGGTAGTTCTTGCAATGGGAGAAGTGTTTTGCTTTGGGTTCAATCTTGCGGTGTCCTTACTCAGTGACAAAAAGAGTTGCAAGGCACGTATTGTATTGTTGCCATCGAGGATAACAAGATGGGGTTTTTATCATATTGCATGACTTTATCCCTCTACATCATGTCATCTTGCTTAAAGCGTTACTTTGTTTTACTTAATACTCTAGATGCATGCTGGATAGCGGTCGATAAGTGGAGTAATAGTAGTAGATGTAGAATCGTTTCGATCTACTTGTCTTGGATGTTATGCCTATATACATGATCATACCTAGATAATCTCATAATTATTCACTTTTCTATCAATTGCTCAACAATAATTTGTTCACCCACCGTAGAATACTTATGCTCTTGAGAGAAGCCACTAGTGAAACCTGTGGCCCCCGGGTCTATTCTTATCATATCAATCTCCATTACTTTATTTACTTGCTTTGTTTTTACTTTGCCTTTTACTTTTTACTTTGCATCTATCTATCAAAAATACCAAAAATATTATCTCTGTCAGATCTCACTCTCGTAAGTGACAGTGAAGGGATTGACAACCCCTAAGCATTGGTTGCGAGTTGCTATCGTTTTGTGTAGGTACGAGGGACTTGTGTGTGATCTCCTACTGGATTGATACCTTGGTTCTCAAAAACTGAGGGAAACACTTACGCTACTTTACTGCATCATCCTGTCCTCTTCGGGGAAATCCAACGCAGTGCTCAAGAGGTAGCACGCCACCAAAGAGGTCATACACTCATCGCCTCGCACCTTCTCCTTAACTCAACCTCCTGGCACCGACGGTGCTCCATCCCGCACCCCCATGGAGCACTACCTTGAAGCCGGCGCCGCGGGCGACATCTCCACGGCGGCTCTCCCCCAGTTCGAGGCCCCTTCGGCGGCGGCGGCCGTACCAGCCAGATCTACTGCTGCTGCTCCAGCTCTCGCTCGCTCGCTCGCGCTGCTGCTGCTACTCCGGCTCCCGCTCGATCGCTCGCTCGCCCAGCTGCTGCTGCTGCTGCTCTCCCCCTTGCTCGTGCTGCTGCTCTGCTCCAATTTAGCCACACTTCAGTCGACTGAATCGACTTTTGGGTCAGTCAATTTTTAGGGGTTAGGGGGGGCTTGATACTTCCATTTTGCATCATGCTTTTATATCAATATTTATTGCTTTATGGGATGTTGTTACACATTATATCTCAATACTTATGGCTATTCTCTCTTATTTTACAAGGTTTGCCATGGAGAGGGGGAATGCCGGCAGCTGGAATTCTAGCTGGAAAAGGAGCAAACATTGGAAACCTATTCTGCACTGCTCCAAAAATCCTGAAACTCCACAGAACTTATTTTTGGAATTAATAAGAATTATTGAGCGAAAGAAACACCTGAGGGGGCCCACACCCTGTCCAGGAGGGTGGGGGCACGCCCACCCCTACTGGGCGTGCCCCCTGTCTCCTGGGCCCCCTGGTGGCCCTCCGGTGTCCATCTTTTGCTATATGAAGGCTTTTACCCTGGAAAAAATCGTGGGCAAGCTTACGGGACGAAACTCCGCCTCCACGAGCTAGAACCTTGGCGGAACCAATCTAGAGCTCCGGCAGAGCTGTTCTGTCGGGGAAACTTCCCTCTAGGAGGGGGAAATCATCACCATCGTCATCACCAACGATCCTCTCATTGGGAGGGGGTCAATATCCATCAACATCTTCACCAGCCCCATCTCCTCTCAAAACCCTAGTTCATCTCTTGTATCCAATCTTGTATCAAAACCACAAATTGGTACCTGTGGGTTGCTAGTAGTGTTGATTACTCCTTGTAGTTGATGCTAATTGGTTTACTTGGTGGAAGATCATATGTTCAGATCCTTAATGCATATTATTACTCCTCTGATTATGAACATGAATATGCTTTGTGAGTAGTTACGTTTGTTCCTGAGGACATGGGTGAAGTCTTGCTATTAGTAGTCATGTGAATTTGGTATTCGTTCGATTTTTTGATGAGATGTATGTTGTCTTTCCTCTAGTGGTGTTATGTGAACATCGACTACATGACACTTCACCATTATTTGGGCCTAGAGGAAGGCATTGGGAAGTAATAAGTAGATGATGGGTTGCTAGAGTGACAGAAGCTTAAACCCTAGTTTATGTGTTGCTTCGTAAGGGGCTGATTTGGATCCATATGTTTAATGATGTGGTTAGGTTTACCTTAATACTTCTTTTGTAGTTATGGATGCTTGCAATAGGATTTAATCATAAGTGGGATGCTTGCCCAAGTAATGGCAGTACCCAAGCACCGGTCCACCCACATATCAAATTATCAAAGTACCGAACGTGAATCATGTGAGCGTGATGAAAACTAGCTTCACGATAATTCCCATGTGTCCTCGGGAGCTCCTTTCTCATTATAAGAAATTGTCTAGGCTTATCCTTTGCTACAAAAAGGATTGGGCCACCTTGCTGCACTTTATTTACTTTCATTGCTTGTTACCCGTTACAATTTATCTTATCACAAAACTATCTGTTACCTACAATTTCAGTGCTTGCAGAGAAAACCTTACCGAAAACCGCTTATCATTTCCTTCTGCTCCTCGTTGGGTTCGACACTCTTACTTATCAAGAGGACTATGATAGATCCCCTACACTTGTGGGTCATCAAGACTCTTTTCTGGCGCCGTTGCCAGGGAGTGTAGCGCTTTTGGTGAGTGGAACTTGGTAGGGAAACATTTATATAGTGTGCTGAAATTTTCTGTTACTTGTCACTATGGAAATTAATCCTTTGAGGGGCTTGTTCGGGGTATCTTCACCCCGACCAGAAGAGCAGAGAGTTGTTCCTCAACCTACTGAACTTACTGAAAATATTTACTTTGAGATTCCTTCGAGTATGATAGAGAAACTGCTAGCTAATCCATTTACAGGAGATGGAACATTGCATCCAGATTTACACGTTATCTTTGTGGATGAAGTTTGTGGATTATTTAAGCTTGCAGGTATTCCCGATGATGTTGTCAAAAGGAAGGTCTTCCCTTTATCTTTGAAGGGAGATGCATTGACATGGTATAGGCTATGTGATGATACGAGATCTTGGAATTATAAACGATTGAAGTTGGAATTTCACCAGAAGTTCTATCCTATGCATCTTGTTCATCGTGATCATAGTTACATATATAATTTCTGGCCTCGCGAAGGAGAAAGCATCGCTCAAGCTTGGGGGAGGCTTAAATCAATGTTATATTCATGCCCCAATCATGAGCTCTCCAGAGAAATGATTATTCAAAAAAATTATGCTCGGCTTTCTCTCAATGATCGCAACATGCTTGATACTTCATGTGCTGGTTCTTATATGCTGAAGACTATTGAATTCAAATGGGACTTATTGGAAAGAATTAAACGCAACTCTGAAGATTGGGGTTCCGACGATGGTAAGGAGTCAGGTATGACACCTAAGTTTGATTGTGTTAAATCTTTTATGGATACCGATGCTTTTCGTGGATTTAGCGCTAAATATGGACTTGACTCTGAGATATTAGCTTCTTTCTGTGAATCTTTTGCTACTCACGTTGATCTCCCTAAGAATAAGTGGTTTAAATATAATTCTCCCGTTGAAGTAAAAGTAGTTGCACCTATTACAGTTGAAGAAAAGACTGTCACCTATAGTGATCCTATTGTTCCTACTACTTATGCTGAGAAACCTCGTTTTCCTGTTAGGATAAAGGATCATGCTAAAACTTCGACTGTTGTTCGTAAGAGTAGTACTAGGACTTATACACCTCCTGAGCAAATCAAAGTTGAACCTAGTATTGCTATGGTTAAAGATCTCTTGGATGATGATTTACATGGGCATGTTATTTATTTCTGTGGTGAGACTGCTAATATTGTTAGACCAGACGCTAAGATACATAAACCTGTGGTAGGCATGCCTGTTATTTCGGTTAAAATAGGATATCATTGTTATCATGGCTTATGTGATATGGGTGCTAGCGCTAGTGCAATACCCTATGACTTATATAAAGAAATTATGCATGACATTGCACCCGTTGATTTTGATGTTACTATCAAACTTGCCAATAGAGATACTATTTCACCAATTGGGATTGTTAGAGATGTTGAAGTCTTGTGTGGGAAGGTTAAATACCCTGCTGATTTTCTTGTTCTTAGTTCCCCACAAGATGATTTTTGTCCCATTATTTTTGGTAGACCCTTCTTGAATACAGTTAATGCTAAGATTGATTGTGAAAAGGATACTGTTACAATTGGCTTAGAGGATATGTCTCATGAGTTTAATTTTACTAAGTTTCGTAGACGACCTCGTGATAGAGAATCACCTAGTAAGGATTAGATTATTGGTCTTGCTTCTATTGTCGTGCCTCCTACTGATCCGCTAGAACAATATTTGCTAGACCATGAAAATGATATGTTTATGAAGGAAAGAAGGGAAATAGATGAAGTGTTCCTTAAACAGGAACATATGCTGAAACACAACCTACCCGTTGCAATTCTAGGGGATCCCCCTCCACCCAAGGGTGATCCCGTGTTTGAACTCAAACCATTACCTGATAATCTTAAGTATGCTTATCTTGATGAAAAGAAAATATATCCTGTTATTATTAGTGCTAACCTTTCAGAGCAAGAAGAAGAAAGATTATTGAAAACTCTAAAGAAGCACCGCGCTGCTATTGGATATACTCTGGATGATCTTAAGGGCATTAGTCCCACATTATTCCAACACAAAATTAATTTGGAGGACGGTGCCAAACCAGTTAGAGATCCTCAACGACGACTGAATCCCAAGATGAAAGAAGTGGTAAGAAAGGATATACTAAAGCTCCTTGAGGCAGGTATAATTTATCCCGTTGCTGATAGTGATTAGGTAAGCCCCGTCCATTGTGTTTCTAAAAAGGGAGGTATTACTATCATTCCTAATGATAAAGATGAATTGATCATGCAAAGAATTATTACAGGTTATAGGATGGTGACTGATTTCCGTAAATTAAATAAAGCTACTAAGAAAGATCATTACCCTTTACCTTTTATTAATGAAATGCTAGAAAGACTATCCAAACACACACATTTCTGCTTTCTAGATGGTTATTTTGGTTTCTCTCAAATACCTGTGTCAGCTAAGGATCAATCGAAAACTACTTTTACTTGCCCTTTTGGCACCTTTGCTTATAGACGTATGCCTTTTGGTTTATGTAATGCACCTGCTACCTTGTAAAGATGTATGATGGCTATATTCTCTAACTCTCGGACTAGAGAAGAGGTTGTTTGATATTACCTCACTTGATGAATGGAGAACCAAAGCCTGTGAGAATGCCAAGCTATTCAAAGAAAAAGTCAAATGCTGGCATGAAAAAGGATACAATAGTGTGAGTTTAATGTAGGTGATTATGTGTTATTATTCAACTCTCATTTAAGATTTTTTGCAGGAAAACTTCTCTCTAAATGGGAAGGTCCTTACGTTATCGAGGAGGTCTATCATTCTGGTGCCATAAAAATCAACAACTTCGAAGGCACTAGTCCGAGGGTGGTGAACGGTCAAAGAATTAAACATTATATCTCAGGTAATCCTATCAATGTTGAAACTAATATTATTGAAACCGTAACCCCGGAGGAATACATAAGGGACACTTTCCAGAATGTTCCAGACTCCGAAAAGGAATAGGTATGTGGTACGGTAAGTAAACCGACTCCAAGACAATTCTAATGGCATGTTTTATCAGTTTTGGAATATTTAAGAATTTTAGGAAGAAAGAAGTAATCCAGGAAGGACATGAGGCCTCCACGAGGGTGGAGGGTGCGCCCACCCTTCCTAGGCGCGCCCCCTTGTCTCGTGGCCACCTCATGTGCCTCCTGGACTCCGTTTTCCTACATGTTACGTATTTTGGTCGGTAAAAATTCATTATATAAACTCCCGAAGGTTTTGACCACTGTATCACGCAATTGTCCTTTGTTTCCGTTTCGAGATGTTCTGTTACAGATTTAGAGCAATATGTCATCGCAGGATTCAGAAGGGGAAAGCTATGTGGCTAATTACCTTGCAGACCCTAAGGTCTACGGGGACTTGGAGCATGATGGCTGGACCTCTGAAGAAGGAGAAGACTATGAGCCTAAGGGAAAGGAGGAGACGAGTTCAGACGAGGACGAAGCCCCATTACCTCAGCCTGGGGACATGCATGTGGAGTTTAAAAAGTCAAGCCTCCCTGATAGAGCAAAGAAGCCAAAGATTGAGTTTATCCCTTTAAGTCTCTTGCAGGAAAATAAACAGGAATTGTGCAAAAGGGTATTAAGCCTTGAGCAGGAGATCAAGGACCTAAAAGAGCAAAATACTATACTCAAGCGTAAATTGAGGAACAAGCCTACATCATTGACAACTCCTAATTCATCACCTCCGAGGACATAATCACATGGGTATGGGCACGCCCCTTGGCAACTGCCAAGCTTGGGGGAGGTGCCCCGGTATCGTATCACCATCACACTCCTATCTTTACCGTTTTATTTAGTTCGATCCTTTTAGTAGTATCTTGATGTAGTAGATTGAAGTTTTAGTATCAAGTAGTTTTGAGTTTTGCTTTGTGATCTCTTTATGTAATCGAGTCTGTGAGCTATCTATAATAAATATTAGTGTTGAGTCAAGGGCTTTGCTATGTTGCTATGATCTTGAGAAATTAGAAAGAATAAAAGAGTTCATATTGATCTTATGGATAGTAATGACTTCACACACAGAAAGTATGAGGCATAAAAGTTGTTGAGAGTTGATAAACGTAGTTTTGGTCATTGTTGCAATTAATAGGAAGTAATAAGGAAAGAGAGGTTTCACATACAAATATATTACCTTGGACATCTTTTATGATTGTGAAGCACTCATTAAGTATGACATGCTAAAAGAGTTGATGTTGGACAAGGAAGACAACGTAATGGTTTATGTTTTCTCACATCTCAGTTAAAGTATATTGTCATTGACCTTCCAAACATGTTGAGCTTGCCTTTCCCCCTCATGCTAGCCAAATTCCTTGCACCAAGTAGAGATACTACTTGTGCTTCCAAATATCCTTAAACCCAGTTTTGCCATGAGAGTCCACCATACCTACCTATGGATTGAGTAAGATCCTTCAAGTAAGTTGTCATGTTGCAGGCAATAAAAATTGCTATCTAAATATGTATGACTTATTAGTGCAGAGAAAATAAGCTTTATACGATCTTGTTGTGGAAGCAATAAAAGTGGCAGACTACATAATAATGGTCCACATACAAGTGGCATTATAAAGTGACGTTATTTTGCATTAAGATTTTATGCATCCAACCCTAAAAGCACATGACAACCTCTGCTTCCCTCTGCGAAGGGCCTATCTTTTACTTTATGTTTTTACTTTATGCTTGAGTTAAGGTGATCTTCACCTTTTCCCTTTTTTCATTTTATCCTTTGGCAAGCTCCTCGTGTTTGAAAGATCATGATATATATATATCCAATTGGATGTAAGTTAGCATGGATTATTATTGTTGACATCACCTAAAGGTGAATACGTTGGGAGGCAACACAATAAGCCCCTATCTTTCTCAGTGTCCGGTTGAAACTCTATAACCACAAGTACCGCGTGAGTGTTAGCAATTGTAGAAGACTACATGATAGTTGAGTATGTGGACTTGCTGAAAAGCTCTATTCTTGACTCTTTCTGATGTTATGATAAATTGCAATTTCTTCAATGACTGATATTACAGTTTGCTAGCTCCCAATGAAGTTTCTGAACCATGCTTGACATTGTGAATTGATCGTTACTTGAGCATAAGAGGTCATGTGACAAAATCTATTTATGTTGTTGTTATAAGAATGATCATGATGCCCTCATGTCCGTATTTTATTTTTAACGACACCTCTATCTCTAAACATGTGGACTTATTTTTCGATTTCGGCTTCCGCTTGAGGACAAGCGAGGTCTAAGCTTGGCGGAGTTGATACGTCCATTTTGCATCATGCTTTTATATCAATATTTATTGCATTATGGGCTGTTATACACATTATATCTCAATACTTATGGCTATTCTCTCTTATTTTACAAGGTTTACCATGGAGAGGGCGAATGCCGGCAGCTGGAATTCTGGCTGGAAAAGGAGCAAACATTGGAAACCTATTCTGCACTGCTCCAAAAATCCTGAAACTCCACGGAACTTATTTTTGGAATTAATAAGAATTATTGAGCGAAAGAAACACTTGAGGGGGCCCACGCCCTGGCCAGGAGGGTGGGGGCGCGCCCACCCCTACTGGGCGCGCCCCCCTGTCTCCTGGGCCCCCTAGTGGCCCTCCAGTGTCCATCTTCTGCTATATGAAGGCTTTTACCCTGAAAAAAATCATGGGCAAGCTTACGGGACGAAACTCCGCCGCCACGAGGTGGAACCTTGGCGGAACCAATCTAGAGCTCCGGCAGAGCTGTTCTGTCGGGGAAACTTCCCTCCGGGAGGGGGAAATCATCACCATCGTCATCACCAACGATCCTCTCACCGTGAGGGGGTCAATCTCCATCAACATCTTCACCAGCACCATCTCCTCTCAAAACCCTAGTTCATCTCTTGTATCCAATCTTGTATCAAAACCACAAATTGGTACATGTGGGTTGCTAGTAGTATTGATTACTCCTTGTAGTTGATGCTAATTGGTTTACTTGGTGGAAGAGCATATGTTCAGATCCTTAATGCATATTATTACTCCTCTGATTATGAACATGAATATGCTTTGTGAGTAGTTACGTTTGTTCCTGAGGACATGGGTGAAGTCTTGCTATTAGTAGTCATGTGAATTTGGTATTCGTTCGATATTTTGATGGGATGTATGTTGTCTTTCCTCTAGTGGTGTTATGTGAACGTCGACTACATGACACTTCACCATTATTTGGGCCTAGAGGAAGGCATTGGGAAGTAATAAGTAGATGATGGGTTGCTAGAGTGACAGAAGCTTAAACCCTAGTTTATGTGTTGCTTCGTAAGGGGCTGATTTGGATCCATATGTTTAATGTCGTGGTTAGGTTTACCTTAATACTTCTTTTGTAGTTGCGGATGCTTGCAATAGGAGTTAATCATAAGTGGGATGCTTGTCCAAGTAAGGGCAGTACCCAAGCACCGGTCCACCCACATATCGAATTATCAAAGTACCGAACGCGAATCATATGAGCGTGATGAAAACTAGCTTAACGATAATTCCCATGTGTCCTCGGGAGCTCCTTTCTGATTATAAGAAATTGTCCAGGCTTATCCTTTGCTACAAAAAAGATTGGGCCACCTTGTTTCACTTTGTTTACTTTCATTGCTTGTTACCTGTTACAATTTATCTTATCACAAAACTATCTATTACCTACAATATCAGTGCTTGTAGAGAAAACATTACTGAAAACCGCTTATCATTTCCTTCTGCTCTTCGTTGGGTTCGACACTCTTACTTATCGAAAGGACTACGATAGATCCCCTACACTTGTGGGTCATCAGGGCTCACCGGAGTTAAGGAAGAACCACCCGCAGCGTGGACGGGGGCTCGCCGGAGAGGTACCCCGCTATCTATCTTAGGGTTCAGGGTGGGGGGCCTAGAGGGCTGGCCGGGGCGGCGGTGGGGAGTTGTTTCGGGGCGGCGAGGCGGCGCTGGGGCCGGCGGTTCATCCGGTGGTGGCTGGCGGCTCAAGGGGGTGCAGGTTGAAGATGAACTGCAGGCCCTCCCTAAACTACATGTCAAGCGCCTCTCTGCTACCATTGCGTTCAGTTTCAACAGTAGCATTTAGATTCCACAGTAAATTTCAGTTTCGACAGTTAAGTTCAGAGTCAACAGTTTTTACCTCATCTGTTGTAGTCAGGTGGTTTTTGGTGATGTAAATTTTACATCCATTTTATATCATCTGTTGGAGATGCTATTAGAATCCCGCTTGAGATTGACGATGTCTGTCTTGTGCTGCTTCAGCCTTGACGTCTTACGGCTCACCGGAGCTGCTCTAATGACAGAACGATCCATCACAACAGAGCAGTGCTCTGGACGCCGTCTACAGATTCCTCAGATCTTCCTCCACACCTCCGACAGCCACCTCTGCCTCAACTGCTTCAACGACCAACCAAATGATGCTGAGGTCGACACGGCTACGGCAAAGAGGTTGTACACTTGTTGCATCACTTATTACTATACATTCACGTCGATCCATTAGGGCTATTTTGGTTCAACGAAAAAACATAGCAATAGGGAATTTTCCAATGGCACTCTACTATTCAATTATTCTTGCATTTTGTTGAAAGGAATGAAGCAAAACATCCACCTGGACCTACTTTTCAAAATCCTATGCATGAAAACAAGACCCAGTGCATTAGTGCCAGAATAACATTCTAACTGTACACGCTTTCATATGGTTTCACTTTATTTTGGCCATGTTTCTTTGCATTCCTCTGCTCTTCCAATTCCTGTAAACCAAACACCCAAGTTGACAGAAATCCTGTGTTTACAAATGCTCTGTTTACCATGTGCATTTTCCTATCCTATTCCGGTGTTTTTCCTATCCCTGCGTTTTAAGACTCATGCAAGCCAAATGAGCCCTTACAGAATTACTTCAGTTATAGGTACATGTCAAAGGGAACTTTGTGTGGTTTGTCCTGCTCCTGCCGCGACGTCGTCCACCTCACCGGAGCTGCTCCATCGACAGAAGCATCCACCAAACCAGACATCACAACTCCTGACCGTCTTTCGCCGCCTCAGATCTCCTTCCCTGCCGCCGGCACCCACCACCACGGCATCACCATCATCGACTCAGCAGATGAACCTGAGGAGTACACAGGTCCACAAGAGAGGTCGCACTCTTTTGTTTCTGCTTATGTTATGCATTCCTTAAACTTACCTGCAACTTTATCATCCTGTTCAGCTCTTGGACTCCCAAGTCAGGTCCAAATTAATGTTCACACTTGAGTTCTAAATTAGTTGTGGGGCACATATCGAGGCAGCAATGAATAGTATGTCTGTCTAATATCTGGTTCACCTAGGGTATACCTATGTTGTTCATCTTGGGTGGGAAACAAATAGTAAAGCAATCATCATCTGTCTTTTTATTAATTTAAAGCAATCATCAGCCCGCTATCATTATTTTTGGATCCATCCACTGGTTGTTACCATCACCCTAAATTTCTGCATGCTCTCCTTACATAATCTCACCATATTTTTTTCGTATGCATGTCAGATATTGTACATAGTCATGCTGAACATGTAGAGAAAAAGAGAAGAGTTTTGCGTGGCAATACAATGTCATGCAGACATCGCTCCATGGTGGGTTCAATGGCAAACCCTTCCCACCCCTCTCCATATTGTAATCCAGAGGAAGATATTTGTTCTGACGCGGATTCAGACGCCACTGACCACTCCTATTTACCCCAAAGGTGTTTGCTCTACCTTGGCATGATGATGTTAGTCATATCATGCATATGTTGCCTTGCAGTGCCTACTTTTGACATCATATATGTCATCTGCTTAGTTTAGACATGTTCTGTAATGCCACCTGTTTAGTTTCTATATCATATACGAGAATTATGCAGTCTCATGTCTTTTAGCCAGCCATAATATATGTGAAATGTGCAATGTCATCCTGTTTAACCAGGCATCATATATTTGAATGATATCTTGCCCATCCTTTTCTTCATTATATTTCCATTTGTCGACAATGTTTGTACATTAAACTACTCTTCCTATGAATCAGCCATTTGGGTGGGAGATGGAAAAATCTGGAGTGAAAACAAGGCCTTCAGAGCAGACAGTGCTACCTGTCGAAGCAGATCTCTTGTTGGGTCCCGATAGCTCCTCAGAGATGGATTCAGAGACAGATGACCAGTCATATTCCCCCACTGACGTGTATGCTCTAACTTGGCACAATTATACTGCTCATATCATGCATATGGTGTCTTGCATTGCATAGTTTAGACATCATATACACAATATTCAACACCATGTTCTTAGTTCAGACATCATATCGAATGCCCTCTGTTTAGCATATAAATCACATACGTGAATTAAATGATGTGATCCTGATTACTTAGATAACATGTAGGTGAATCATGTCATGCGATCCTGTTTAGTTATTCATCATATCTTTGAATTATGTTATGCTATGCTATCAAGTTTAGATAGACATCATATATGTGAAATTATGTCATGCTATCCGTTTTAGTTAAACAATATACATGTTAACTATTTCATGCCCTCTTTTTTCCACACTATCTATTGCATTTGTCTCTCATACAATGTCTATACATTCAACTATGTTTCCTGTTTATCAGCCATTTGAATTGGAGCGGGTGATGCCAGTATCTAGCGGACTAAAAACACGGTCTTCAAATAAAACAATGCTACCTCTTGGTGGAGATAGCACCCCGGTTGTACATGCACAAGAACCAGCCCTACCACACATAACCCAAACTCTCGCAGATTGTACCCCTACTGCGATGGAAGAGAACCATCTTCACCCAATCTAACCCCAACCCCAGCCGATAGTAACCCAGTTCCTGTTGACACAGCACCATCTCCACCATAGAGCTCCCAAACAAGAGCAGTTAGTAAGGCAGCTCTAGTGCCCAAAGGGCCAGTACTATCACGGCGATCCCCAACTCCACCAGTTAGTACACCTATTCCTGTGGAGGAAGCACAACCAGCTAGTCGTAGTTTAGCATCTATCGCATTTGATGTTGTTAAATCGTATGTGCGTATCTTCCCATCTTGGAAATATTATACTAAAGATGAAGGAAAATGCCAGTTGCAGGTGTTTGTCCAGGAGTTATGTGTAAGTAATGTTATTCATGGCAATTACTTTGCTTCGTCCCATACATCCTACCTCCATGATGGTTATAATACAGCTAATTTTCCCATTTTTCTCTATAGAGAAGGACCAATTTGGAAACTCAGGATGAGGTAACCTGTGCTAATACCTCTGCTATCTTCAAGAATGCTTGGTGGCAGTATCGGAATTACCTGAAGAAAACGTACTTCACCGGCAAAGAAACTCATCAAATTCCCTTACGTTCTCCTGAGACACATTTACTGGACGATGACTGGGAACGCCTTGTTCTGTACTGGTCCCGAACCAAGAATGTGGTAAGGTCTATGAGCTATTTTCTATTTTTAAGTATTATATTCTTGCGTCTTATTGTACTCTGTTCATGTAGAACAAGTGCCTAAACCTGAAAAACAAATGTTCTAATTTCAGATTCCATTGCTATCATAGTTCAAAAAAGCGCTAGGCGTTAATTGTGCGTTTTGCCACCGCCTTGCGCTTTACTGACCAAAGCGCATGCTTATGCACAGTTATGCATAGATTAAGCGTAGTTATGTGCAATGCGTTTTGCCAAAGCCTAGAGCCTAGGCGCGCTTAAGCGCTCGCTTAGGCGCGCCTTTTTTAACTATGATTGTTTTGCTCTTGTATCACTTTATTTACTCATACAAACTTATTTTTAAATTAAGGATCCAATCGAAACTCCAATGGCACAGCAGGTATGTTCACGCATGTTTCTTTAACAAGTTTGCTCTTATCAATAGCTCTGTTGATTTCAATTTCAATTGTGAATACAGTTGACTTTCATATCATGCACATTACTAGCATCACAACAGAGCCAATAGTGTTGTTGTACATGTAGACCCGTGGTACCCATCTGAAATCTTGTTGTGTCATGTAGTTTCTCGCGCTTTGTATTCTTTCACTGCTGCTTTGTCTTGAACTGATATGATTTGAACCGTGTCTCTATTTTGATTTGGCAAGACAATGCAGTGACCATAGGACATAGATATATGTTTGTTTGATGCTTTTATTATGTACTAGTACTTGGCAACAGAAGTGGTAGTTTTGTCCACCTTACTAATGAACTGGTTCACCGAAATGAGTTTCATATACTAGTACATGCTAAACTTGTTATGTGTCTGCTTGTTTCTTCTTTTAGAATGCTGACAGAGTATTGGGGAAGAGTGCCTTATTAAGCAATGGTAAAGGAAGTAATGCAGATAAGGTTTAGGATACTGACACATCCTTGTTGGTCTCCAACAAAGCTGATAAAATAGCTAAGGAAGACTATCTAGAAGACAGCGAGACAACCCCAAAGTCATGTCTTGGTTTAGTGTTCGAGTTACTGGCCACTACCGCTTGCACAAGCTATTCAAACTCACTGTCTGAATCAGTTCGGTTTCTTGAGTCTCCACTACAAGCTGAAAGACATCAATCAGCTGTGCTGCAACAAGAAGTGGAAGGACTGTGGAAGTCCCTGGAGCATTTAGATTCATACTTTCTCGTGCAACAGTAGGCGTTGGAGGATTTTAGCACCAAACAGGACAAAGCTCACCTTATTGCCAGCATGGTGGATACCCAGGATAATGTTTCTTGAGCTCTTCTGAAGTTGTTTCAGTTATGCTCTTGTTTTGCTGCCGCGTTTACTTGCACTGGTGGCCAATTTTGACGGCCAGTGTATGTAATATGCTGCTTTGTTCCCTATATTTGCACTGGTGGCGAACTTTGATGCCCAGTGGATGTAATATGTGTAATAGTGGTAATAGGCTAGAGTTAATTGCTTGCTTATTTATTTCCTTATTGTCTTGTTTAGTTGTTTGCATGTAGTCACTGCAGTTATTTTTCTGTGTTTTTCTAGTGGCCACAATAGCCTATTTTTTGTAACTAGGCCAAAATAATCATGGCAACACACGGACTATTGTAACCATGGGCCTCTTGCAGGCCGTATGATCCATGGGCCTTCTTCCGGCTGTAGGATCCATTGGCCTTCTATACGGGCCGTAGGATCCATTGTCCTTCTATACGGGCCTTAGGATTCATGGGCCTTCTATGGGCCGTAGGGTCCATGGGCCTTCTATGGGTCGTACAATCCACGGGCCTTCTACGGGCTATACTATTCATGGGCCTCATACGGGCCGTAGGATATACATGGGCCTTCTACGGGGCGTATCATCATTTCGCCAATCATGGGTCGTACTATTCGTGGACCATAACGGGTCGTTAATAGGCCATATTTGATAACTCTATGAAAACAGCCCAACGTGTTTTTTTTGACATGAAAACGGCCCAACGTATTAACTATCCTCAAACGGGCCGACTGTAACGATGGGCTGAATTTGGCCCACAAGCAGAAAACGACAGTAACGGGCCGTATGTAACCGAATGATGCAAATGAGCCCAAGAATCAATGGGCTCTGAGAAGGCCGAAAGATAACTTGGGCTGGAAATGGTCGAATGGAATAACGGGCTGTTAATGGGTATAAAGTGATACACTGTTCATTACGGGCCAGTTTCACCATGGGTCGTTAATGGGCCAAGAGTTACAAAGGGCCTCATATGGGCCGAAAGAAGTCATGGGCCACACATGGGCCGGAAGTGAAAATGGGCTGGAATCATATTGGACGGCCCAGATGACACTACTGGGCCTAATTCAGATAGGGCGTAACAGGCCCTGGGTTAGCGGGCTGCAAATGGGCTATATGTGAACAGGCCGTTAACAGGCTTTCCGTGGGCCGGGCCGCCACCTTTTGACCAAGTCAAACGGGCCAGCCTTTTCACAAGAATGGGCCTCTATTGGGCCGTGCCACGTGTCGCTGTATCATAGGCGCCTTTTGTCCAATGAGCGGATGACATCTGTCCCAATGGTGAGCCGACACATGTTTCCTCCAGCCAATGATGATTTTACACGTGGAAAATCCCCATTGGTTGGGGCTGTTAACGGGTTATCGGATCCAAAACCCGACCCGATAGCTTAACGGTGTTCCGTTACGGTGGATGCCACATGTCGGTCACCCTTGACAAAAGCACTTCTGTGATGCGTGATTTATCGTCATGGAAGTGGACACTTCTGTGATGATAATTTTGGTAATGTCATGGAACACTTCTACGACAGCACAGGTATGACTATCTTGATTCTGTCATAAAATCGTCATGGATGTACATGCATGACAAAAAACGCGACCTACTGTGACAAACACGTATCATCACGGAAGTGTATTTTTTTGTAGTGTCGGTCTCTCTACAATGATGAACTATGGCCGAGCAAGAGCGGCACGTGTAGTAGTAGAGCCCCCGACATAGCAGTTCAGGCAGTCGAGTCAAAACTATGTACATGTACGTACAACCAAATGCCAAAAATTACGGCCACATACGTACATACGGGCGGGGTCTCAAACACCTACTCGCTCATTTGTACGACCAGGGATCATGTACATGGAGAGGCAACAGATGGCAGCAACAGCGTCCTGTTCATCGGAAGCCAATCGGCTGGGTCGAAAAGGAGAATCTGCGTCGTGTTCATGGGGAGGCAACGGAATGCGTTGTGTTCATCGGGAGGCAACAGAATACGTCATGTTCATCAAGAGCCAACCAGCTTGGACGGAACAGCCGAAACAAGGTCTGGCGCATCGCAGAACGGAGTAAACGGCCCTTCTGTTCGACCGCGTACGGTCGAAACGGGGTCCTATTCATCAAGAAGGGTCTGGTGAACCGTAAAACAGAGGAAACCGACTTGTGCTCGGCCGCATGCGGTCGAAACGGGGTCCCGTTCATCGGAAGGGCATACCGCAAAACGAAGGAAATAGACTTGTGTTTGACCGTGTACGGTCGAAACGGGGTCCTATTGATCGGGAGGGGTATGGCATACCGCAAAACAGAGGAAACAGACTTGTGTTGGAGCGCCTGATACGTCTCCAATGTATCTATAATTTTTGATTGTTCCATGCAATTATATTTCCGGTTTTGGATGTTTATGGGCTTTACTTTACACTTTTATATCACTTTTGGGACTAACCTACTAACCGGAGGTCGAGCCCGAATTGTTGTTTTTTTGCCTATTTTAGTGTTTCGAAGAAAAGGAATATCAAACGGAGTCCAAACGGAATGAAACCTTCGGGAGCGTGATTTTTGGAACAAACGTGATCCACAGGACTCGGAGTGGAAGTAAAGAAACAAGGGAGGCGGCCACGAGGGTGCCCGGCACGCCCCCCACCCTCGTGGGCCCCTCGAGCATCCACCAGCCTACTTCTTCCTCCTACATATACCCACGTACCCCGAAAACATCAGAAGCGACCATGAAAAACTATTCCCACCATTGTAACCTTTTGTATCCGCGAGATCCCATCTTGGAGCCTTCACCGGTGCTCCGCCGGAGGGGGAAACGATCACGGAGGGCCTCTACATCATCCCCAAGGCCTCACCGATGAGTTTTGAGTAATTTACCACAGACTTTCGGGTCCATAGTTATTAGCTAGATGGCTTCTTCTCTTTCTTTTAATCTCAATACCAAGTTCTCCTCGATCTTCTTGGAGATCTATTTGATGTAACTCTTTTTGCGGTGTGTTTGTTGAGATCCGATTAATTGTGAGTTTATGATCAAGTTTATCTATTAGAAATATTTGAATCTCCTCTAATTTTTTTATGTGTGATTAAGGTATCTTTGCAAGTCTCTTCAAATTATCAGTTTGGTTTGGCCTACTAGATTTATCTTTCTTGCAATGGGAGAAGTGCTTAGCTTTGGGTTCAATCTTGCGGTGTCCATTCCCAGTGACAGCAGGGGCAGCAAGGCACGTATTGTATTGTTGCCATCGAGGATAAAAAGATGGGGTTTATATCATATTGCATGAGTTTATCCCTCTACATCATGTCATCTTTCTTAATGCTTTACTCTGTTCTTTATGAACTTAATACTCTAGATGCATGCTGGATAGCGGTCGATGTGTGGAGTAATAGTAGTAGATGTAGGCAGGAGTCGGTCTACTTGTCACAGACGTGATGCCTATATACATGATCATGCCTACATAATCTCATAATTATTCGCTTTTCTATCAATTGCTCAACAGTAATTTGTTCACCCATCGTAATACTTATGCTATCTTGAGGGAAGCCACTAGTGAAACCTATGGCCCCCGGGTCTATCTCTTATCATATAAGCTTTCTATCTACTTTTATTTGCATCTTTACTTTTCCAATCTATATTATAAAATACCAAAAATATATTTATCTTATCATATTATCTCTATCAGATCTCACTTTCGCAAGTGGCCTTGAAGGGATTGACAACCCCTTTATTGTGTTGGTTGCGAGTTCTTGTTTGTTTGTGTAGGTGCGTGGGACTTTTGAGGAGCCTCCTGCTGGACTGATACCTTGGTTCTCAAAAACTAAGGGAAATACTTACGCTATTATTGCTGCATCACCCTTTCCTCTTCAAGGAAAACCAACGCAAGCTCAAGAGATAGCAAGAAGGATTTCTGGCGCCATTGCCGGGGTGGTCTTCGCTCAAGTCAAGACATACCAAGTACCCATCAAAAACTCATCTCCCTTGCACTTACATTATTTTCCATTTGCCTCTCATTTTCCTCTCCCCCACTTCACCCTTGCCATTTTATTCTCCCTCTCTTTCCCTAGTTCGGGGGAGATTATCTTTGATATGGGTAATAATAACATGGAAAATTCTGATGCGCATGCTGAAGAACCCACTATCTTACATACAAAAAATTCGAATCGGTAGTGGTAGTATTATTGGAAAAGGGGTTATTCAAGATTTCTTTACTTGTGTCGGTGCTTTACCTTCTATGGGTGGTTCTATTCTTCATAGAACTAGTAGTCTTACGGATGCTATCGCTATGCTTGTAGTTGAGCTTGAAAGGCAATTTATGCATATGCATCCGTGCATAGAAAGAATTTTCCTGGAATTTTCTAATATTGAGCATTCTTCTGTTAAGCGCGCCACTACTATCTTTTTGGTACATGAGTTTAGATTTATAATAAAAGAGGTCAAGGAAATCTTTGTGCACTATAGGGTGGACGCCGGCCGTCCTCCCATAGAGGCGATCCTCTTTGATCAAGAGGAAATTAGGCATTTTCAATCTTTGGACTATGTTGCTTTTAATGAAAACCTTAGAAAAAATGTCCCTACCAATGTCCTAGTTGATAGAATTTCTGAACTTAATAATGATTTTTCTCTTCAAAACAATGAGCTAGGATACTCTCTGGAGTATAGGCTCACGAAGTTCTGCCAAAAGAATGCTTATAATGATGAATTAGTTGTGCAATATGAAGGGCCAAAGGAGGAACCCATACCTCCTGAGATTGATCTCGGGGACTTTTGTCCCATTAAAATTAGCCCTTTTGATTACTATTGCTTGCCTCAAAGAAAACTTGCTACTGAACGTAGAGAATATGAGATGATTTTTCGTGATCTATCTTATTATTATGACACTACTTAGATCTATCCTTGCTTTCATGCCTAGTTAGGGGCGTTAAACGATAGCGCTAGTTGGGAGGCCACCCAATTTTATCTTTTTTTTTTGCTTTTGCTTATGTTTAGTAATAAATTTTGCATCTACCTTCTATTTATATGTGTTTTCATGTTTTAATTAGTGTTTGTGCCAAGTAGAACCTATAGGATAACCTATGGTAATAGTTAATTTGATTCTGCTGAAAAACAAAAACTTTGCGCACACGAAAATAATTTTAGTAATTCACAGAAACGTGCTTTTCGTTGATTCTTTTTGTTGTAGATCAATAGACAAATTTACCAGGACTTCCTATTTTGGTAGGATTTTTAAAGTTCCAGAAGTATTCGAGAGTTACAGATTGCTACAGACTGTTCTGTTTTTGACAGGCTTTTCGTGTGTTGTTTGCTTATTTTGATGCATCTATGGCTAGTATGTAGGAGTATGAACCATAGAGAAGTTGAAATACAGTAGGTCTAACACAAATATAAATAAAGAATGAGTTCATTACAGTACCTTATGTGGTGGTTTTTCTTTCTTGCACTAACGGAGCTTATGAGATTTCCTGTTGAGTTTTGTTTTGTGAAGTTTTCAAGTTTTGGGTAAAGATTTGATGGACTATGGAATAAGGAGTGGCAAGAGCCTAAGCTCGGGGATACCCATGGGACCCAAAGATATTCAAGGATAACCAAAAGCCTAAGCTTGGGGATGCCCCGGAAGGCATCCCCTCTTTCGTCTTCGTCTATCGGTAACTTTACTTGGAGCTATATTTTTATGCGCCACATGATATGTGTTTTGCTTGGAGCGTCTTGTATGATATTAGTATTTGCTTTTTAGTTTACCACAATCATCCTTGTTGTACATACCTTTTGGGAGAAACCCACTTGATTGGAATTTATTAGAATACTCTATGTGCTTCACTTATATCTTTTGAGCTAGATAGTTTTTGCTCTAGTGCTTCACTTAAATCTTTTAGAGCACGGCGGTGGCTTAATTTTGTAGAAATTTTTAATCTCTCGTGCTTCACTTATATTATTTTGAGAGTCTTTTAGAACAGCATGGTATTTTCTATGGTTTTAAAATTGTTCCTACAATGATGGGCATCCAAGTTGGGTATAATAAAAACTATCATAGGAAGTGAATTGGATGCTATGATCAATTTGATACTTGATAATTGTTTTGAGATGTGGAGGTAGTGATATTAGAGTCATGCTACTTGGGTGATTATGAATTTAAAGAATGCTTGGGTTGAAGTTGGCAAGTCCCGTAGCATGCACGTATGGTGAAAGTTGTGTTACAAATTTGAAACATGAGGTGTTCTTAGATTGTGCATCCTTATGAGTGGCGGTCGGGGACAAGCGATGGCCTTTTCCTATCAATCTATCCCCCTAGGAGCATGCGTGTAGTGCTTGGTTTTTGATGACTTGTAGATTTTTGCAATAAGTATATGAGTTCTTTTTTACTAATGTTGAGTCCATGGATTATACGCACTCTCACCCTTCCATCATTGCTAGCCTCTTCGGTACCGTGCATTGCCCTTTCTCACCTTGAGAGTTGGTGCAAACTTCGTCGGTGCATCCAAACCCCATGATACGATACGCTCTATCACACATAAACCTCCTTATATCTTCCTCAAAACAGCCACCATACCTACCTATTATGTCATTTCCATAGCCATTCTGAGATATATTGTCATGCAACTTTCCACCGTTCCGTTCATCATCATGACACGCATCATCATTGTCATATTGCCTTGCATGATCATGTAGTTCACATTGTATTTGTGGCAAAGCCACCATGCATAATTTTTTCATACATGTCACTCTTGATTCATTGCCCATCCCGGTACACCGCTGGAGGCCTTCATATAGAGTCATATCTTGTTCAAGTTTTGAGTTGTATTTCATGAGTGTAAATAAATAGAAGTGTGATGATCATCATTATTAGAGCATTGTCCCCAAATAAAAAAAAGAGAAAGGCCAAATAAAAAAAGGAAGGCCAAATAAAAAAAAGAAAGGACAAAGAAAAAAAAAGGCCCAAAGAAAAAAAATAAAAAATAAATAAAAAAGGGGGCAATGTTACTATCTTTTTTCCACCCTTGTGCTACAAAGTAGCACCATGTTCTTCATATAGACAGTCTCATATGTTGTCACTTTCATATACAGTGGAAATTTTTTATTGTAGAACTTGGCTTGTATATTCCTACAATGGGCTTCCTCGCATGCCCTAGGTCTTCGTGAGCAAGCAAGTTGGATGCACACCCACTAGTTTCTTTTGTTGAGCTTTCACACATTTGTAGCTCTAGTGCATCCATTGCATGGCAATCCCTACTCCTCATGTTGACATCAATTGATGGGCATCTCCATAGCCCGTTGATTATCCTCGTCAATGTGAGACTTTCTCCTTTTTTGTCTTATCCACACAAACCCCATCATCATATTCTATTCCACCCATTGCTATGTCCATGGATCACGCTCATGTATTGCGTGAAAGTTGAAAAAGTTTGAGATTATTTAAGTATGAAACAATTGCTTGGCTTGTCATCGGGGGTGTGCAAGATGGGAGCATTTTTGTGTGACAAAAATGAAGCATGACCTAACTATATGATTTTGTAGGGATGAAATTTCTTTAGCCATGTTATTTTGAGAAGACATGATTGCTTTGATTAGTATGCTTGAAGTATTACTATTTCTTATATCAATATGAACTTTTATTTTGAATCATTTGGATCTGAACATTCATGCCACAATAAAGAAAATTACATTGAGAATTATGCTAGGTAGCATTCCACATCAAAAATTCTGTTTTTATCATTTACCTACTTGAGGACGAGCAGGAATTAAGGTTGGGGATGCTTGATACGGTCTCCAACGTATCTATATTTTTTGATTGTTCCATGCTATTATATTACCCGTTTTGGATGTTTATGGGCTTTACTTTACACTTTTATATCATTTTTGGGACTAACCTACTAACCGGAGGCCCAGCCCGAATTGCTGTTTTTTGGCCTACTTCAGTGTTTCAAATAAAAGGAATATCAAACGGAGTCCAAACGGAATGACACCTTCGGGAGCGTGATTTTTGGAACAAGCGTGATCCAGAGGACTTGGAGTGGAAGTCAAGAAACAAGAGAAGCGTGGGCCCCTTGAGCATCCACCGGCCTATTCTTCCTCCTACATATACCCACGTACCCCGAAAACATCAGAAGCGACCACGAAAAACTATTTCCACCGCCGTAACCTTCTGTATCGAGATCCCATCTTGGAGCCTTCGCTCGTGCTCCATCAGAGGGGGAATCGATCGTGGAGGGCCTCTACATCATCCCCAAGGCCTCTCTGATGAGTTGTAAGTAGTTTACCACAGACCTTCGGGTCCATAGTTATTAGCTAGATGGCTTCTTCTCTCTCTTTGAATCTCAATATACCAAGTTCTCCTCGATCTTCTTGGAGATCTATTCGATGTAACTCTTTTTGCGGTGTGTTTGTCGAGATCCGATGAATTGTGGGTTTATGATCAAGTTTTTCTATGAGAAATATTTGAATCTCCTCTGAATTCTTTTATGTGTGATTAAGTTATCTTTGCAAGTCTCTTCGAATTATCAGTTTGGTTTGGCCTACTAGATTGATCTTTCTTGCAATGGGAGAAGTGCTTAGTTTTGGGTTCAATCTTGTGGTGTCCTTTCCCAGTGACAACAGGGGCAGCAAGGTACATATTGTATTGTTGCCATCGAGGATAAAAGGATGGGGTTTATATCATATTGCATGAGTTTATCCCTCTACATCATGTCATCTTTCTTAATGCATTACTCTGTTCTTTATGAACTTAATACTCTAGATGCATGCTGGATAGCGGTCAATGTGTGGAGTAATAGTAGTAGATGCAGGCAGGAGTCGGTCTACTTGTCACGGACGTGATGCCTATATACATGATCATGCCTAGATAATCTCATAATTATTCGCTTTTTTATCAATTGCTCGACAGTAATTTGTTCACCCACTGTAATACTTATGCTATATTGAGAGAAGCCACTAGTGAACCTATGGCCCCCGGGTCTATCTCTTATCATATAAGCTTTCTATCTACTTTTATTTGCATCTTTAGTTTTCCAATCTATATTATAAAATACCAAAAATATATTTATCTTATCATATTATCTCTATCATATCTCACTTTTGCAAGTGGCCTTGAAGGGATTGACAACCCCTTTATTGCGTTGGTTGCGAGTTCTTGTTTGTTTGTGTAGGTGCGTGGGACTTTTGAGGAGCCTCCTACTGGATTGATACCTTGTTTCTCAAAAACTGAGGGAAATACTTACGCTACTATTGTTGCATCACCCTTTCCTCTTCAAGGAAAACCAACACAAGCTCAAGACGTAGCAGCGCCTACGGTCGAAACGGGGTCTTGTTCATCCATCGTCTACTGCCTCGCTCCAGCTTCCACCTGCTACTGTTCATCCACCGTCGACTTCCTCCAGCCTCCACCTGCTATTGTTCATCCATCGTAGACTTCCTCCAGCCTCCACCAGCTAATGTTCATCCACGGGGTCCTATTCATCCAGCCTCCACCGGCTACTGGTCAACCAGCCCTCCACGGGGTCCTGTTCATCAACCGTCCACCGGCTACTGTTCATGGAGCCTCCATGGGGTCATGTTCATCCACCCTCCACCGACCTCCTCTATCGGGGTCATGTTCATCCAACTGCAACGGCCTACTACTACCATGGGGTCATGTTCATCCAACTGCCACCGATCCAAACCCAACCACATATGCCTCGACTCGTTCAACCAACCCCCACGTTCACTGTTCATCAAGAGGCAGCAGGTTCAATCGGCTTCAGTTAGCAGCAGTAATGAAGGAATCCCTCGATCGGGTTCAGTTAACAGCAACGGATCGATCGGGGTTCAGTAACGTAGCTAGTGCAATCGCTCGGGTTCAGTTAGAGCCCAACGCCTCGCTCGTGTTCAGTTAGAGTGCAACGCCTCGCATACATGCGCGTACGTGTACAAGAGAAACGCGCAAACCTCCATGCATCGCTCGGCTCCGACCACCCACCATAACAGGGAAATCCCTGAAATTTTCCTCACCCTCGCTTATACCATGGTTTTTCCCGTCATGGACGGCCCAAAGAATGTCATGCAGGTGCGTCTCCGGCCCGCCCAGGACGAAAAGCCATTTTCTGTCCTAATTTTTTGTCATAGAAGTAGGAGCCCGCCAAATATATGATGATACCGGGTTTTGTCAGAATTATCATCATAGAAGTGTCATAAGCATGACAGGAAAAAAATTCGTTCAGCCCAAAATGTCACGGATGTGTCTTTTTTTGTAGTGGTAGCACATGATATTCTTACATACAGGAGAATATGAGGTCCTCCTTCATCTTAGATGCTACGGTAATACGAGCTTCGAGGTTGTTGGATATGGGATCCAAGGGCATGTGAGTAGTTTTTGTACAAATTGTGTGCAATTCTCAAACTCATTAAGGTTTCCTGTAAAGATATTAAGACATCATGTGAGCTGTTATATCTCAGATCTACAAGGTCCAAGCAACTCGTATCATCATATAGCATCTAAGGTGTGGGGGCACATGATATTCTCCTGGGGAGGGAGGTGCACAACCAATCAGTGTTTGGGAGGGTGGGGACAAATATAATGTTCAAAAAATATAGTCTAAACAATACTAAACAGAGCTTCACAATTTTATCTAAGGTAGAGGGGTTAACCCCCAACAATCTACATAGCTCCGCCTATGCAAGAGGTGTAGTGCGAGTGTCTATGTGTGAGAGAGACGACGCAAGAAAGCAAGGTCAATCGAGTCATTTATAGAGGGAGAGATCGAGGGAGTGTGGCCTAGCGTACACTCAAATGCTAAAGGCAATACACCAAGATATTGTGCAGTGAAGTTGTGGTGAGGGATGGAGGGAGATATTTACCGAGAGAGTGATCTACATAGACTTTGTGTGTGCGCGCACGGTCAAGGTGTTTTACAAAGGCAACACATGTGTCTTGAGAGAGAGAGAGAGAGAGCATTTGTACTGGAGGGCACAACGAGGTTGTGTGTGAGAAATACATTTGTTGAGAGTGTGAGGGCGGGAATCACATAAATGGAGATTGAAATGTGAAGATAAATAATGATCCCTTTAATTCAAGAACTCATCATAAATCAATTACCGAGCCTTTTGGAATAACCAGTAATTTGCAAGGAAAATACGGGCATTGTAATACATAGAGATTTGTTCGGCAATTTAAAGATTCCTTTCATATTCTCGAATGGTAGGAGCCAACGGCGTACCAGCCAGACCCGGGCTTGTGTTGATCCTCAAAAAAGAAAAAATAAATCGGGCTCGTGTCTTTCTGCTGGAGTGTGTGGTACACACATTAGCCAACCCCAACCACTCGAGCCTCCATGTTTCAAGTCGAAATATCTGGCGGTCAAAATTCCAGCCCTAGGAAATTCCCCTCATACCCCCAGTCCATAATGACTACTAATGAACAATGGAGGGATGCTTTAGTAACTAGACAATGTTACCTACCGTGCCAAGCACGGTTCAATTCCCTCAGTCGCCGCTACCAAAGGTCACCCATCAACTCCATTGCCTAGTACTAATAGGAGTACTACACCAGGACAAGCACAGAATTGAGCCCCGTGTGTTCGTCCCTAGTACTCGAGTTAATATATGAGGCAATGCACTGGTACGAAGGGATTATCCTTTTACTTTGCATATATAACTTGTCTGAAGTCTAACTAAGCAAAATGTTTGACCAAATCCTTTCTTAAGAAATATTAACATCTACAACAGTAAAGATGTATTGCTTGAAAATTTATTGCGTGATGCAGGTTACGATATTGTTTTGAATCCTGGATTTTAAATTTCAGAAAATTCATAAGTGACCTGAAATTCATGAAACTGAGCATGATCTCATGATATGGCACAAATATGTTGTCGTAATTTTTTTTGTTCAATTTTAGACAAGCTACTTATGAAAAGTTGCACAAACGAAGAGCCAAGGTATTTTGGAACAAAGACCTGTCACGTTAACGCGAACGCTTTCACTATTCAAACCGTGGGCGTTTACATGCCGCCACAAGTCCCGCTTCTCATCGGTAGGTGTCATCTGAGCAAGCGTGTGAGTCGACCAGAGGCGCGCGAGCAGACCGTTGCGCCGGCTGAACGGGAAGCGTGCGAGCAAGCCGTTGTGCAGGCTCACTGGGAGGCGAGCCCTTTGACCAGGCTCTGCCACCCACCTTTGTTCCAACTGCACCCACTTTTAATGGCGCCCACCGCAGTTTAAAATCACCCATGCACTACCCAGTATCGCTACAATATTCTCTCTTCCTATCTGATTCTCCTATCGTCTACCTCCAACCAGGCTGACCTAATCGTACGCCATGCCGCATCATGATGGTCTGTCCTTAGTCTTCCAGTTTCCTGAGGAAGACAGCCGGTCGGAGTCTCAAGAACATAAGGCGCTTTGGGACAAGCTTGAACTGGCCTTGCAGGAAGACGTCGCGCATGTCCCCGCTCCCGTTCCGGCTCCCGTTACCCCGACTGCGCCAATGCCCATCCCTGTGGCATTGATGCGCTAGGAGCCGCACATTGTCGCCGAGCTTGATGCCACGGGGTTCCACAAGGTCCCCACCGACTTTCACGTGCCCATGCACCTGCAAGCGCATGCGCCTAGGCATGCACTAACGCGCGCGTCCGTACCGGTGCTCGTGCACATGAATGTCTCCGTCGCGCCGTTGCTAGCGCCTATGCTTGCAAGGGTGCCAATGCCCCCCTCAGCGGCATGGACCGCCGCCGTCGACCACTTCCTTGCACCAACGCCAGTCACCGTCCTCCCGCCAGTTGACTCGCTCCTGGAGACTGAAGTCCAGAACATTCTGGCCTTCCTTGAAGCTAGGGCCAACATCCAGGAGTACGCCAACAACGACGCAAGACGCCGCCATCGTCATCGTTGTTGATCAGTGGCCCGACAAAACACATGCACGGCAGAGGAGCCGCTTCCCACCGCAAGACGCCCACGCCGCCATCGCATAATCTAATTTTTCCATGAAAAACATTTGGATTGCCATGCTAAAATCTAAACATTTGGGATTTATCATTTCCGTTTATTTTAGTTCGATCGTCGTATGAATGTAAAGTCGGAGTCAGACTAAATGAAATCTATGGTTTGATTGATTGAATGTTCTGCTAGAGCCGTATCAAATTAAATATAAAACATCATCAAGCCACATGTATTCCTTCTCATTGCAAACATTTCACATTAAATACCATGCCAATTCCAAATATTTTTTTAGGGAAGTCAATTCCAAATACTTGTAGGGCGTGACCAGTCCCCTTGTTCGAGCACTAGGAGATACATCTATTTATCCATGCATTTAATTATTACGGAGTGGTAGACAAATAGTACTACAACTAGCCTAACTTGTCCGTCACATAACGATTGTTCCTAAACTTGTTACATGTATAATACTATTAATATGTGAAACTGGTGCCGTAACTTGTGAACGCATCCAGATATGGTCAACGGCAACATTGCCCGCGCGTTCTTCGTCTTTGCCCGTGCGTCTAAACATAGAAGGGAAGGAGAGAGAGAGAGAGAGTAGACATGGAACCCACCAGTAAGTGAAGGCGAATAGTACGTGCTAATGAGCCGGTCCCACTAATGTACTATTATCCATTAAATAGGTTGTGGTAATATAAAAACATTATGTCAACAAAGGGGGGGTACAACAAACGTTGCCTATTGACGTGCGGCTTGAAGGCCCTGGTCGCATGTTTGATCCTCGTCCTTTTTCATTTTAAATTTTTAATTTATATATGGGTCCAAATTTGTTCCATAACAGGTGGCACTACATGAATTAGACACTTTGCCGTCTGCCATTGCTGACGGCAAAGGCATGCCTGGCGGACGGCAAAGGCCTTTGTCGTCAGCCAGCAGACGGCAACAGGTCTGGCTAAATAAACTACGGCAAAGGCCTCTTTGTCGTCTGCTGGCAGACAGCAAAGAGCCTGGATGGCACACGTGGCAGCTTAGGTCTGTTAAGGGGTTAACGACGTGCTTTGTCATCAGCTGGCACATGACAAACATCTTTGCATCTTTGCCATCTGCGGGCGAACGGCAAAGATTGTCGGTTTTCGGGTTCCGCAAACCCTTGGTAGGTTCGAACTCTGGGGTGCGTGCGGAGATCTCAACCTACCCAGCCTGCCTACACGTGATCCTCACAGCCTAGCGCATTGAGCTCAAAGGGACAGAGAGACACAACAGTTTATCCTGGTTCGGGCCACCTCGCAGTGTAATACCCTACTCCACCTTTGTGGTGGATTGCCTCGAGGGGCTGAGGATGAACTAGTACAGTGGATGAACAGCCTCAGGAGGTGAGGTGTTCTTGAGCTCAAGTTAGCTGGAGAGATGGCGAGGGAGGAATGGATTTGATCCCCCTCTATGGTGGTGGCTAAGCCCTATTTATAGTGGACTTGGTCCTCTTCCCAAATGTTGGCGGGAAGGGATCCCACAACGACCGGATTTGAAGGGAGAGAACAAGTACACCCTATCCTGACTAAAGTGGACTTCGCCTGCAAAAGCCTCTGGTCATGACGCTCCGATGGGCTCGGTGATGACCTACGTCCTGCCGTCCTAGTGGTCTTGGTCTTGTTGCACCAGAATGGAAACCTTTGGTTGATTCCTCGGGACTCCGCACCAGTTGCTTGCCTCCCTTGCACCAAAGAAGAAACTGGTACTCTGCTCCCGCTGGCGCCCGCCTAGCCTTGGTCGTCAGGACTCGCGTCAGCTGAGCCTCGTGAGGTGCTCCTTGCATGGAAATCTCCGCTCCTCGGGAGCCATCCTGGGGAAGCTGATCCCCCTGGAGGTCTTGGTGTTGTCCGCCTCATGAGGCTTGACCCCTCGCGAGGGTCTTGAGTTGTCGATGCTGAAGCTGGGTCGTACCAGGCCGTCGATGGAGCCACACCGTGGTTCGCAGGCAGGAAAGTTTGGGTACCCCCGTATCTAGAACACCGACAGTAGCCCCCGGGCCCAAGGCACGCTCGGACTTGGCTTCTAGTCGAAGCCAAAGGGCAAGTGCAAAGCACCGAGGTCCCTAACCACCTGTGGCCTTGGATGACGCATGGCGATTGATGGGACGTGGGCATCTCACTTCCCCATGCTGCCTCAGCAACTGTACGACTTGACGAGTCGATGCTGCATGCAGGGGATCATCATTGTGCGAGGTTGTGGAGGCCGGCGGTTGGCCTCCCTCTTGCTATAAATGAGGGGGAGCAGATCCCCCCCTTCTCATCTCTTCCTCTGTCTTCTTGATGCTCGTCTCTTCTTCTTCTCCACCTTGCTATAGCATCCATGGCGCCGACGAGGAGGCTCTCTGCTGCTGAGAAGTGGAAGGCTCCCAAGGAGGGGCAGGCTTCTCCTCCGCCCAATGGGGGTCACGGCCATCCCCGCAAGCATGCCACGACCTCGGCGGCGGCCCCCAAGGGGCGCGAGCGCGCATCTCCAAGGGTCGGCGTCTCCCTTGGCATCCGTGGTGGTGCTTCTTCTCGTGGCGAGGGTCACCGACCCCGGGGCAGCCCCCACGATGAGGGGAGGCGCGCTGTGGTTGCACGCCCTCCTCGACCGCGCTTCTCCTTGCTGGACATGCTCCCAGAGTTTGTGGATTGGTCGGAGAGGCCCGCCGGCACCTCGTTCCGGCTCTTGCGCTTCTTCTCCGATGAACTGCCGTCCTCGAGGCTCAACGGCCTCTGGCTGCAGGCCGACGGCTGTTGCAGCAGGGCCTCGTGGGTGGGGACTGAGGTCGCCGCCACAGGCAGCGTGGTCCTGCCCCTTGGCTGGCAGGCGTTCGCCCGCGCATGAGGCCTGAGTGGGAGGTGCACCCTCCACTTCAAGTACAACGACCTGGTGACCCTCTTCCTGAGGGTGTTTAGGGAGGACGGCCGCTGCGTGGGGTGCTTCCCAGAAGACGGCAGCAATAATGAGCTTGGCCTTGACGTCGGCCGCACCAATGGCGGGGTTGAGCTTGGCCTTGACAACGTCCACTCCTCCTCCCGCAGCGGCAGCTCTTCCTTGGGCGAGAGATCGAGCAGCGGCGGCTATGATCGACCTCCGTGCTGTTGAGCTTGGATCGAGGGAGGCAGCGGATCGTCTCACCGCCGGGTCCCGGTGAAGTAGGAGGAGCCCGGCCTGAGCTTCGGGCTGCCGAACTTGGACTCAAGACCTGCCGCGGCCCTACAGGCCACTTTTGTTTGACCTTTCCTTTCTTCTGCAATTTTGAAAAAAGTAGGGTGCCCTGCTGGGGTGTGTAATGAACTATGGCAGTTATGCCCTTTTATGCTATGCTTATTATCTTAATGATCTGCCATGATGTCTGTATTCTAGGTAGGCAAGGGTAGGATAACTTAGCTTGACATGTTCGCGGTAGCTTCCTGCTACGTCTTGAGCTTGCGTTGCTTTTCCTTGAAGAGGAAAGGGTGATGCGGCAATAGTAGCGTAAGTATTTCCCTCAGTTTTTGAGAACCAAGGTATCAATCCAGTAGGAGACTCCTCAAAAGTCCCATGCACCTACACAAACAAACAAAGAACTCACAACCAACGCAATAAAGGGGTTGTCAATCCCTTCACGGCCACTTGCAAAAGTGAGATCTAATAGATATAATATGATAAGATAAATATATTTTTGGTATTTTATAATATAGATGCAAAAAGTAAAGATGCAAATAAAAGTAGATTGGAAGCAAATATGATAAAAGATAGACCCGGGGGCCATATGTTTCACTAGAGGCTTCTCTCAAGATAGCATAAGTATTATGGTGGGTGAACAAATTACTGTCGAGCAATTGATAGAAAAGTGAATAATTATGAGATTATCTAGGCATGATCATGTATATAGGCATCACGTCCGCGACAAGTAGACCGACTCCTACCTGCATCTACTACTATTACTCCACACATCGACCGACTCCTGCCTGCATCTAGAGTATTAAGTTCATAAGAACAGAGTAACGCCTTAAGCAAGATGACATGATGTAGAGGGATAAACTCATGCACTATGATATAAACCCCATCTTTTTGTCCTCGATGGCAACAATACAATACGTGCCTTGCAACCCTTTCTGTCACATGGTAAGGACACCGCAAGATTGAACCCAAAGCTAAGCACTTCTCCCATGGCAAGAAAGATCAATCTAGTAGGCCAAACCAAACTGATAATTCGAAGAGACTTGCAAAGATAACTCAATCATACATAAAAGAATTCAGAGGAGATTCAAATATTTCTCATAGATAAACTTGATCATAAACCCACAATTCATCGGATCTCGACAAACACACCACAAAAAGAGTTTACATCGAATAGATCTCCACAAGAGAGGGGGAGAACATTGTATTGAGATCCAAAAAGAGAGAAGAAGCCATCTAGATAATAACTATGGACCCGAAGGTCGGTGGTAAACTACTCACAACTCATCAAAGGGGCTATGGTGTTGATGTAGAAGCCCTCCATGGTCGATTCCCCCTGCGGTGGAGCGTCGGCGAAGGCTCCAAGATGGGATCTCACGGATACAGAAGGTTACGGTGGTGGAAATTGTGTTTCGTTGGCTCCCCGGATGTTTTTGGGGTATGTAGGCTTATATAGGAGGAAGAAGTAAGTCGGTGGTCGCCCAAGGGGCCCACGAGACAGGGGGCGCGCCCTATAGGGGGGGCGCCCTACCCTCTCGTAGCCGCCTCGGCTGCTTCTTGACTTGCACTCCAAGTCCTCTGGATCACGTTCGTTCCAAAAATCACGCTCCCGAAGGTTTCATTCCGTTTGGACTCCGTTTGATATTCCTTTTCTTCGAAATGCTGAAATAGGCAAAAAAAACAGCAATACGGGTTGGGCCTCCGGTTAGTAGGTTAGTCCCAAAAATGATATAAATATGTAAAATAAAGCCCATAAACATCCAAAAGGGGTATATAAAAGCATGGAACAATCAAAAATTATAGATACGTTGGAGACGTATCAAGCATCCCCAAGCTTAATTCCTGCTCATCCTCGAGTAGGTAAATGATAAAAACAGAATTTTTGATGTGGAATGCTACCTAGCATAATTCTCAATGTAATTTTCTTTATTGGGGCATGAATGTTTAGATCCAAATGATTCAAAATAAAAGTTCATATGGACATAAGAAATAGTGATACTTCAAGCATACTAATCAAAGTAATCATGTCTTCTCAAAATAACATTGCCAAAGAAAGGTATCCCTACAAAATCATATAGTCTGGTTGTTGCTCTATCTTCATCACACAAAGTATTTAATCATGCACAACCCCGATGACAAGCCAAGCAATTGTTTCATACTTTAATAATCTCAAACTTTTTCAACTTTCACGCAATACATGAGCGTGAGCCATGGACATAGCACTATATGTGGAATAGAATGGTGGTTGTGGAGAAGACAAAAAGGAGAAGATAGTCTCACATCAACTAGGCATATCAACGGGCTATGGAGATGCCCATTAATAGATATCAATGTGAGTGAGTAGGGATCGCCATGCAACGGATGCACTAGAGCTATAAATATATGAAAGCTCAACAAAAGAAACTAAGTGGGTGTGCATCCAACTTGCTTGCTCACAAATACCTAGGGCATTTTGAGGAAGCCCATCATTGGAATATACAAGCCAAGTTCTATAATGAAAAATTCCCACTAGTATATAAAAGTGACAACATAGGAGACTCTCTATCATGAAGATCATGGTGCTAATTTAAAGCACAAGTGTGGAAAAAGCGATAGTAGCATTGTCCCTTCTCTCTTTTTCTCTCATTTTCTTTTTTTCTTTTTTTTATTTTTTCCTTTTCTATTTTTTTCTTTGGCCTTTCTCTTTTTTTCGCCTTTCTCGTTTTTTCTTTTTTTTTGTAAAATCCGAAGTCTCATCCCGACTTGTGGGGGGATCATAGTCTTCATCATCCTTTCCTCACTGAGACAATGCTCTAATTAATGAAGATAGTCACACTTTTATGGATTTACAACTCAAAGCTAGAACAAGATATGACTCTATATGAATGCCTCCGGAGGTGTACCGGGATATGCAATGAATCAAGAGTGACATGTATGAAAATTATGAAGATGGCCTTGCCACAAATACAATGTCAACTACATGATCATGCAAAGAGCAATATGACAAAAGTAATGCGTGTCATATGAACGGAACGGTGGAAAGCTGCATGGCAATATATCTCGGAATGGCTATGGAAATGCCATAATAGGTAGGTATGGTGGGTGTTTTGAGGAAGGTATATGGTGGGTGTATGGTACCGGCGAAAGTTTCGCGGCACAAGAGAGGCTACAAATGGTGGAAGGGTGAGGGTGCGTATAATCCATGGACTCAACATTAGTCAAAATAACTCATATACTTATTGCAAAAATCTAGAAGTCATCAAAAACAAAGTACTACGCGCATGCTCCTAGGGGGATAGATTGGTAGGAAAAGACCATCGCTCGTCCCCGACCGCCACTCTTAAGGAGGACAATCAATAAATAAAATTGTGTTCCAACTTCATCACAAAGCGGTTCACCATACGTGCATGCTACGGGAATCACAAACCTCAAAACAAGCATTTTTCATAATCACCTCAACTAGCATGACTTTAATATCACTACCTCCATATATCAAAACAATTATCAAGTATCAAATTGATCATAGCATCCAATTCACTTTCTATGATAGTTTTTATTATACCCAACTTGGATGCTCATCATTCTAGGACCAAATTTGTAACCATAGCAAATACCATGCTGTTCTAGAAGACTCTCAAAATAATATAAGTGAAGCATGAGAGACTAGCAGTTTCTTCAAAATTAAGCCACCTCCGTGCTCTAAAAGATATAAGTGAAGCACTAGAGCAAAAACTATCAAGCTAAAAAGTATAAGTGAAGCACATAGAGTATTCTAGCAAATTATAATCAAGTGGGCTTCTCCCTAAAGGTGTGTACAGCAATGATGATTGTGGTAAAATAAAAAGCAAAGACTAATATAATACACGATGCTCCAAGCAAAACACATATCATGTGGCAAATAAAAATATAGCTCCAAGTAAAGTTACCAATGAACAAAGACGAAAGAGGGGATGCCTTCCCGGGGCATCCTCAAGCTTAGGCTTTTGGCTATACATGAATATCTTGGGGTGCCATGGGCATCCCCAAGCTTAGGCTCTTGCCACTCCTTATTCCATAGTCCATAAAAGCTTTACCAAAAACTTGAAAACTTTACAACACAAAACTCAACATGAAATCTTATAAGCTCCATTAGTGAAAGAAAACAAAACCACCACATAAGGTACTGTAATGAACTCATTCTTTATTTATTTTGGTGTTAAACCTACTGTATTCTAACTTCTCTATGGTTTATAAACTATTTTACTAGCCATAGATTCATCAAAATAAGCAAACAACACACGAAAAACAGAATCTGTTAAAAACAGAACAGTCTGTAGCAATCTGTAACTAACGCAAACTTCTGGAACTCTAAAAATCCTACCAAAATAGGAAGTCCTGTAAGATTTGTCTATTGATCAACAGCAAAAAGAATCAACGCAAAATCACGTTTCTGTGATTTAACAAAACTAAATTCATGCGCGAAAAGTTTCTGTTCTTTCAGCAGAATCAAATCAACTATCATCATAGGTTATCCTATAGGTTCTACTTGGCACAAACACTAATTAAAAGATAAAAACACATCTAAACAGAAGGTAGATGCAAGAGTTATTACTAAACAGGAACAAAAACAAAAAAAACACAAATAAAATTGGGTTGCCTCCCAACTAGCGCTATCGTTTAACGCCCCTAGCTAGGCATAAAAGCGAAGATAGATCTAAGTAGTGCCATCTTTGGCACTTGGAAAGGAAAAAGAGGATCGCCTTTCAATGGCATTCATTCTTCTATTTAGGGTAAGCACATTGGCATTAATGGATGAAGTAAGATTAAGCACATTACGGAAATTTGCATCTAGGCTAGACTTCATCTCTTTGATAATTTCATTTTGATAAAAGCACAAGAGAGTAGTTGATTCAACCTTATCATTCATAGGGTGCCCAAATATGGTTTTCATTTTTTCATAAGTATCTATAGCATCCCCTTCAAGAAAACCTTTTTAAAAAATAGAATCTAAAACTTGTTTGAAAGAAGCAGGCAAGCCAACATAGAAACTTTTTAAGTAAACTTCAATTTGAGATTGTGGCACATAGCTAGCCCGAATCCTTAATAACCTATCCCAAGCATCTTTTAAAGACTCATCAAGTAAATAACGAAAAATTCCAGAGTCAGCCTCATCAAAATTATTTAAGCTCTCATTGGTGACCCCGGAGGGTCTTTCTATAGCATCATTATTCATGAGCTTAGAGAGGATAGAGGGGTTACCCAAGGTACTAGAACCTAGGAAAGGGCCCTTAGTTCTTTTTGATTCGGCCATGGCAACGGGAAGGCAAACGGAAAAGAGAGGAAAATATTGGGAAAGAGAGGGTGAATAAAACGGCAAGGGTGAAGTGGGGGAGAGGAAAACGAGAGGGAAATGGCAAATAATGTAAATGCGAGGGAGATGAGTTTGTGATGGTTACTTGGTATGTCTTGACTTGAGCGAAGACCTCCCCGGCAACGGCGCCAGAAAGCCTTCTTGCTACGTCTTGAGCTTGCGTTGGTTTTCCTTGAAGAGGAAAGGGTGATGCAGCAATAGTACCGTAAGTATTTCCCTCAATTTTTGAGAACCAAGGTATCAATCCAGTAGGAGGCTCCTCAAAAGTCCCACGCACCTACACAAAGAAACAAAGAACTCGCAACCAACGCAATAAAGGGGTTGTCAATCCCTTCACGGCCACTTGCGGAAGTGAGATCTAATAGAGATAATATGATAAGATAAATATATTTTTGGTATTTTATAATATATATGCAAAAAGTAAAGATGCAAATAAAAGTAGATTGGAAGCAAATATGATAAAAGATAGACCCGGGGGCCACAGGTTTCACTAGAGGCTTCTCTCAAGATAGCATAAGTATTACGGTGGGTGAACAAATTACTGTCGAGAAATTGATAGAAAAATGAATAATTATGAGATTCTCTAGGCATAATCCTGTATATAGGCATCACGTCCACGACAAGTAGACCGACTCCTGCCGGCATCTACTACTATTACTCCACACATCGACCGACTCCTGCCTGCATCTAGAGTATTAAGTTCATAAGAACAGAGTAACGCCTTAAGCAAGATGACATGATGTAGAGGGATAAACTCATGCAATATGATATAAACCCCATCTTTTTATCCTCGATGGCAACAATACAATACATGCCTTGCAACCCTTTCTGTCACTGGGTAAGGACACCGCAAGATTGAACCCAAAGCTAAGCACTTCTCCCATGGCAAGAAAGATCAATCTAGTAGGCTAAACCAAATTGATAATTCGAAGAGACTTGCAAAGATAACTCAATCATACATAAAAGAATTCAGAGGAGATTCAAATATTTCTCATAGATAAACTTGATCATAAACCCACAATTCATCGGATCTCAACAAACACACCGCAAAAAGAGTTTACATTGAATAGATCTCCACAAGAGAGGGGGAGAACATTGTATTGAGATCCAAAAAGAGAGAAGAAGCCATCTAGCTAATAACTATGGACCCGAAGGTCAGTGGTAAACTAGTCACAACTCATCGGAGGGGCTGTGGTGTTGATGTAGAAGCCCTTCATGGTCGATTCCCCCTCCGGCGGAGCGCCGGCGAAGGCTCCAAGATGGGATCTCGCGGATACAGAAGGTTACGGTGGTGGAAATTGTGTTTCATTGGCTCCCCGGATGTTTTCGGGGTACATAGGCTTATATAGGAGGAAAAAGTACGTCGGTGGCTGCCCGAGGGGCCCATGAGACAGGGGGGTGCCCTACCCTCTCTTGGACGCCTCGGCTCCTTCTTGACTTGCACTCCAAGTCCTCTGGATCACGTTCCTTCCAAAAATCACGCTCCCGAAGGTTTCATTCCGTTTGGACTCCGTTTGATATTCCTTTTCTTCGAAATACTGAAATAGGCAAAAAAACAGCAATACGGGCTGGGCCTCTGGTTAGTAGGTTAGTCCCAAAAATGATATAAATGTGTAAAATAAAGCCCATAAACATCCAAAAGGGGTAATATAAAAGCATGGAACAATCAAAAATTATAGATACGTCGGAGACGTATCACTTCCCACCTCACAAGGGCGAGACCCTTGGCATCTGGCGAAGCCCCCATTCCTGTGACTCGGGAGGCGTTTAAGGCCTCGGGAGGCGTTGAAGATTTTTTGCAGAGACATTTAGAGAGAAAGAAAACCTATCGAGCACCTCAACCCTCCTTGCGCGAGCCCCTTGTCATAGGTTAGCCGTGGCTTAATGCACCACGTCGTGCTGCCCGAGGGGCACAGACATGAGGTGGTGTTGGTGCTCCTGAGCTTGAGCGAGGGCTCCTCGCAAGGATAAAGCCAAATCATAGGGGCAACGGGGTTCAGCGAGGTGTGCTCGTGCGAGGGCGGGCCTGTACGCACACACCTGCCTAGCCCCCATGCGTGAGGCGTGCGAGGAAGAGCGACGGGCAACTGCCACATCTTCCTGGCCCAGGCTAAGAATGAATGAAACGAGAGGAGAGAAAATCCAACTTGGCGAACCAAAGCATGAAAGCACCAATTCCATTAAAGATCACTAAAAGATTGCGAAGCAACTTCAGAAAGCAAATGAACAGCCGCGTCCGGTACCTAGTCTAGTCTTCTCACCAGCACGGAGCTAAGTGCTGCCACTAGGACGTGGGAGGGAGCCCCTATGAGGCCCAGGGCGGCTCTTAGGAGACTCCAGGGCGTGTACAGCCCCACTCATTATTACGTGAGTGAGTCACGAGCAGATACGTTCACAGGCCGGAGCCTTGCTTCATGGGTAGAATTTCCAGAGGTGCTGGATATTCTAGGCGTTCTGGATGGGGACCCCATCCTGTGTCCCCAGGCGCGCGGCACCAGGCCTAGAGACACGGGCAATCCTAAACAGGCCCTCCCACATGGGAGAGAGCTTGTGCATCCCGTCCCTGGAGAACACCCGCCTCAGGACGAGGTCGCCCACCTCCAAAGTCCTGGAGCGGACGTTGTGGCAGTGGTACCACTACAGCGCCTGCTGGTACCTCGCCGCTCGGAGTGAGGCTTGACGGCGGCATTCCTCCCCAGCACGAGATCCATCCCCCGCGTGGCGTCCTGACGTGCCTCATCGAATGCCAGGACCCGCGTGGAGCGATTCTTGACCTCATGTGGGAGAACCGCTTCAGCTCCATAAATGAGGAAGAATGGCGTCTTGCCCGCGGCTTGGTCGCGGTGGTGCGGATGGACCACATCACGAGCTGAAGCTCGTCGAGCAAGCCCCTGCCTCATGCCTCAAGCTTCTTCTTGAAGGTCCTTGCCTTTAGGCCCCTCAAGACTTCTGTGTTTGCACGCTCAGCCTGGGTGTTGCTCCTGGGGTGTTCCACTAAGGCGTAGCATATCTGCGTTCCAAGGTTAGCATAGTTCTTTTTGAAAAGGTTGCTAGTGAACTGCGAGCCGTTGTCGGTGATGATGCGGTTAGGGACCCGAAACTGGCTCACGAGGCCTTTGATGAACTTGACGGCTGACCCAACTGGGATGGTGCGGAGGCTTCTACCTCCGCCCACTTGGCGAACTTGTCGATGGCGATGTAGAGGTAGCGGTAGCCCCCTGGCGCTCGGGGAAATGGCCCCAAGATGTCCAGCCCCCAGACCGTGAACGGCCACGTGAGCAGGATAGTCTGGAGGCCTTGCGTGGGCTGGTGGATCTGCTTGGCGTGGAACTATCATGCTTCGCAGGAGCGCACCAGCTCAGTGGCATCGTTGAGTGTTGTGGGCCAATAGAAGCCACTGTGGAACACCTTGCCCACGAGGGTGCGTGACGAAGAGTGGTGTCCACAGTCCCCACCCTGTATGTCTGCCAGCAGCTCGAGCCCTGCTCTCTAGAGATGCATCACAGAGAAATATCATTGGGCCTTTTGTGGTACAACTAGCCGTCCCGGATGCAGTACGCGGTGGCCTGACGAGCCACGAGTTCGGCATCCTCCTCCTTCTCCGGCAAGGTCCCCTGAAGCAGGTATGTCTTGAACTCCTCGGTCCAGCACCCCTCCTAAGGCTCGAGCGCAAGGAGCAGGTGGGCCCCTGAGGATGGGCCGCATGCCGGGGCGCCTGTTGCTGGTGCTCGGGGTAGGTCCTCCTGAGGTGGTTCTAGTGCTGTGGTGGGGGGAGCCGCCAATGGCTTGAAGAGCCATTCCTCAAACACCCCTGGATCCTGAGGCCTCCGGGATGCCCTCTTGGCGATGTCATCCGCCTCCTTGTTCGTTCATCGCATCATGTGCTGCAGTTCCTGAAGGAAATATGCCCTAGAGGCAATAATAAAGTTATTATTTATTTCCTTATAATCATGATAAATGTTTATTATTCATGCTAGAATTGTATTTTCCGGAAACATAATACATGTGTGAATACATAGACAAACAGAGTGTCACTAGTATGCCTCTACTTGACTAGCTCGTTAATCAAAGATGGTTATGTTTCCTAACAATGAACAATGAGTTGTTATTTGATTAACGAGGTCACATCATTAGTAGAATGATCTGATTGACATGACCCATTCCATTAGCTTAGCACCTGATCGTTTAGTATGTTGCTATTGCTTTCTTCATGACTTATACATGTTCCTACGACTATGAGATTATGCAACTCCCGTTTACCGGAGGAACACTTTGGGTACTACCAAACGTCACAACGTAAATGGGTGATTATAAAGGAGTACTACAGGTGTCTCCAATGGTCGATGTTGGGTTGGCGTATTTCGAGATTAGGATTTGTCACTCCGATTGTCGGAGAGGTATCTCTGGGCCCTCTCGGTAATACACATCACATAAGCCTTGCAAGCATTACAACTAATATGTTAGTTGTGAGATGATGTATTACGGAACGAGTAAAGAGACTTGCCGTTAACGAGATTGAACTAGGTATTAGATACCGACGATCGAATCTCGGGCAAGTAACATACCGATGACAAAGGGAACAACGTATGTTGTTATGCGGTCTGACCGATAAAGATCTTCGTAGAATATGTAGGAGCCAATATGGGCATCCAGGTCCCGCTATTGGTTATTGACCAGAGACATGTCTCG
>NC_041391.1:504268253-504281906 GCF_002162155.2 Triticum dicoccoides
GAACCCGTAGGGTCCGCACGCTTAAGGTTACGATGACAGTTATATTATGAGTTTATGCATTTTGATGTACCGAAGGTTGTTCGGAGTCCCGGATGTGATCACGGACATGACGAGGAGTCTCGAAATGGTCGAGACGTAAAGATTGATATATTGGAAGCCTATGTTTGGACATCGGAAGTGTTCCGGGTGAAATCGGGATTTTACCGGGTTACCGGGAGGTTACCGGAACCCCCCGGGAGCCATATGGGCCATCATGGGCCTTAGTGGAAAGGAGAAAGGGGCAGCCCAAGGTGGCTGCGCCTCTTTCCCCTCCCCTAGTCCTATTAGGACTAGGAGAAGGTGGCCGGACCCCCTCTCTCCCTTCCCCTCCGAGGAATCCTAGTTGGACTAGGATTGGGGGGAGGAATCCTACTCCCAGAGGGATCTCCTGCGCCTCCCTCTTTGGCCGGCCAGCCTCCCCTCCTCTCCTCCTTTATATACGGAGGCAGGGGCACCTCTAAACACACAAGTTGACACAAGTTGATCCACGTGATCGATTCCTTAGCCGTGTGCGGTGCCCCCTGCCACCATATTCCTCGATAATACTGTAGCGGAGTTTAGGCGAAGCCCTGCTGCTGTAGTTCATCAAGATCGTCACCACGCCGTTGTGCTGACGAAACTCTTCCCCGACACTTTGCTGGATCGGAGTCCGGGGATCGTCATCAAACTGAACGTGTGCTCGAACTCGGAGGTGCCGTAGTTTCGGTGCTTGATCGGTTGGATCGTGAAGACGTACGACTACTTCCTCTACGTCGTGTCATTGCTTCCGCAGTCGGTCTGCGTTGGGTACGTAGACAACACTCTCCTCTCGTTGCTATGCATCACATGATCCTGTGTGCGCGTAGGAAAATTTTTGAAATTACTACGAAACCCAACAGTGGTATCAGAGCCTAGGTTAATGATGTTGATGTTATATGCACGAGTAGAACACAAGTGAGTTGTGGACGATACAAGTCATACTGCCTACCAGCATGTCATATTTTGGTTCAGCGGTATTGTTGGACGAGACGACCCGGACCAACCTTACGCGTACGCTTACGCGAGACCGGTTCCCTCGACGTGCTTTGCACAGAGATGGCTTGCGGGCGACTGCCTCTCCAACTTTAGTTGAACCAAGTATGGCTACGCCCGGTCATTGCGAAGGTTAAAACGGAGTCTATTTGACAAACTATCGTTGTGGTTTTGATGCGTAGGTGAGATTGGTTCTTACTTAAGCCCGTAGCAGCCACGTAAAACATGCAACAACAAAGTAGAGGACGTCTAACTTGTTTTTGCAGGGCATGTTGTGATGTGATATGGTCAAGGCATGATGCTGAATTTTATTGTATGAGATGATCATGTTTTGTAACCAAGTTATCGGCAACTGGCAGGAGCCATATGGTTGTCGCTTTATTGTATGCAATGCAATCGCGATGTAATGCTTTACTTTATTACTAAACGGTAGTGATAGTCGTGGAAGCATAAGATTGGCGAGACGACAACGATGCTACGATGGAGATCAAGGTGTCGCGCCGGTGACGATGGTGATCATGACGGTGCTTCGGAGATGGAGATCACAAGCACAAGATAATGATAGCCATATCATATCACTTATATTGATTGCATGTGATGTTTATCTTTTTATGCATCTTATCTTGCTTTGATTGACGGTAGCATTATAAGATGATCTCTCACTAAATTATCAAGAAGTGTTCTCCCTGAGTATGCACCGTTGCAAAAGTTCTTCGTGCTGAGACACCACGTGATGATCGGGTGTGATAGGCTCTACGTTCAAATACAACGGGTGCGAAACAGTTGCGCACGCAGAATACTCAGGTTAAACTTGACGAGCCTAGCATATGCAGATATGGCCTCGGAACACGGAGACCGAAAGGTCGAGCGTGAATCATATAGTAGATATGATCAACATAATGATGTTCACCGATGAAACTACTCCATCTCACGTGATGATCGGACATGGTTTAGTTGATTTGGATCACGTGATCACTTAGAGGATTAGAGGGATGTCTATCTAAGTGGGAGTTCTTTAATAATATGATTAATTGAACTTAAAATTTATCATGAACTTAGTCCCTGATAGTATCTTGCTTGTTTATGTTGATTGTAGATAGATGGCTCGTGCTGTTGTTCCGTTAAATTTTAATGCGTTCCTTGAGAAAGCAAAGTTGAAAGATGATGGTAGCAATTACACGGACTGGGTCCGTAACTTGAGGATTATCCTCATTGCTGCACAGAAGAATTACGTCCTGGAAGCACCGCTGGGTGCCAGGCCTGCTGCTGGAGCAACGCCAGATGTTATGAACGTCTGGCAGAGCAAAGCTGATGACTACTCGATAGTTCAGTGTGCCATGCTTTACGGCTTAGAAACGGGACTTCAACGACGTTTTGAACGTCATGGAGCATATGAGATGTTCCAGGAGTTGAAGTTAATATTTCAAGCAAATGCCCGGATTGAGAGATATGAAGTCTCCAATAAGTTCTATAGCTGCAAGATGGAAGAGAACAGTTCTGTCAGTGAGCATATACTCAAAATGTCTGGGTATAATAATCACTTGATTCAATTGGGAGTTAATCTTCCAGATGATTGCGTCATTGACAGAATTCTCCAATCACTGCCACCAAGCTACAAGAGCTTCGTGATGAACTATAATATGCAAGGGATGAACAAGACTATTCCCGAGCTCTTCGCAATGCTAAAAGCTGCGGAGGTAGAAATCAAGAAGGAGCATCAAGTGTTGATGGTTAACAAGACCACTAGTTTCAAGAAAAAGGGCAAAGGGAAGAAAAAGGGGAACTTCAAAAAGAACGGCAAGCAAGTTGCTGCTCAAGAGAAGAAACCCAAGTCTAGATCTAAGCCTGAAACTGAGTGCTTCTACTGCAAGCAGACTGGTCACTGGAAGCGGAACTGCCCCAAGTATTTGGCGGATAAGAAGGATGGCAAGGTGAACAAAGGTATATGTGATATACATGTTATTGATGTGTACCTTACCAATGCTCGCAGTAGCACCTGGGTATTTGATACTGGTTCTGTTGCTAATATTTGCAACTCGAAACAGGGACTACAGAATAAGCGGGCACTGGCAAAGGACGAGGTGACGATGCGCGTGAGAAACGGTTCCAAAGTCGATGTGATCGCGGTCGGCACGCTACCTCTACATCTACCTTCGGGATTAATATTAGACCTAAATAATTGTTATTTGGTGCCAGCGTTGAGCATGAACATTACTGGATCTTGTTTAATGCGAGACGGTTATTCATTTAAATCAGAGAATAATGGTTGTTCTATTTATATGAGTAATATCTTTTATGGTCATGCACCCTTGAAGAGTGGTCTATTCTTACTAAATCTCGATAGTAGTAATACACATATTCATAATGTTGAAACCAAAAGATACAGAGTTGATAATGAAAGTGCAACTTATTTGTGGCACTGTCGTTTAGGTCATATCGGTGTAAAACGCATGAAGAAACTCCATATTAATGGACTTTTGGAACCACTTGATTATGAATCACTTGGTACTTGCGAACCGTGCCTCATGGGCAAGATGACTAAAACACCGTTCTCCGGTACTATGGAGAGAGCAACAGATTTGTTGGAAATCATACATACCGATGTATGTGGTCCGATGAATATTGAGGCTCGTGGCGGATATCGTTATTTTCTCACCTTCACAGATGATTTGAGCAGATATGGATATATCTACTTAATGAAGCATAAGTCTGAAACATTTGAAAAGTTCAAAGAATTTCAGAGTGAAGTTGAAAATCATCGTAACAAGAAAATAAAGTTTCTACGATCTGATCGTGGAGGAGAATATTTGAGTTACGAGTTTGGTGTACATTTGAAAAACTGTGGAATAGTTTCGCAACTCACGCCCCCCGGAACACCACAGCGTAATGGTGTGTCCGAATGTCGTAATCGTACTTTACTAGATATGGTGCGATCTATGATGTCTCTTACAGATTTACCGCTATCATTTTGGGGATATGCTTTAGAGACGGCCGCATTCACGTTAAATAGGGCACCATCAAAATCCGTTGAGACGACGCCTTATGAACTATGGTTTGGCAAGAAACCAAAGTTGTCGTTTCTTAAAGTTTGGGGCTGCGATGCTTATGTGAAAAAACTTCAACCTGATAAGCTCGAACCCAAATCGGAGAAATGTGTATTCATAGGATACCCAAAGGAAACTGTTGGGTACACCTTCTATCATAGATCCGAAGGCAAAACATTTGTTGCTAAGAATGGATCATTTCTAGAGAAGGAGTTTCTCTCGAAAGAAGTGAGTGGGAGGAAAGTAGAACTTGACGAGGTAACTGTACCTGCTCCCTTACTGGAAAGTAGTTCATCACAGAAAACTGTTTCAGTGACACCTACACCAGTTAGTGAGGAAGCCAATGATAATGATCATGAAACTTCAGATCAAGATACTACTGAACTTCGTAGATCAACCAGAGTAAGATCCGCACCAGAGTGGTACGGTAATCCTGTTCTGGAGGTCATGCTACTAGATCATGATGAACCTACGAACTATGAAGAAGCGATGGTGAGCCCAGATTCCGCAAATTGGCTAGAAGCCATGAAATCTGAGATGGGATCCATGTATGAGAACAAAGTATGGACTTTGGTTGACTTGCCCGATGATCGGCAAGCGATTGAGAATAAATGGATCTTTAAGAAGAAGACTGACGCTGATGGTAATGTTACTGTCTACAAAGCTCGACTTGTCGCAAAAGGTTTTCGGCAAGTTCAAGGAATTGACTACGATGAGACCTTCTCACCCGTAGCGATGCTTAAGTCCGTCTGAATCATGTTAGCAATTGCCGCATTTTATGATTATGAAATTTGGCAAATGGATGTCAAAACTGCATTCCTGAATGGATTCCTGGAAGAAGAGTTGTATATGATGCAACCAGAAGGTTTTGTCGATCCAAAGGGAGCTAACAAAGTGTGCAAGCTCCAGTGATCCATTTATGGATTGGTGCAAGCCTCTCGGAGTTGGAATAAACGTTTTGATAGTGTGATCAAAGCATTTGGTTTTATACAGACTTTTGGAGAAGCCTGTATTTACAAGAAAGTGAGTGGGAGCTCTGTAGCATTTCTGATATTATATGTGGATGACATATTACTGATTGGAAATGATATAGAATTTCTGGATAGCATAAAGGGATACTTGAATAAAAGTTTTTCAATGAAAGACCTCGGTGAAGCTGCTTACATATTAGGCATTAAGATCTATAGAGACAGATCAAGACGCTTAATTGGACTTTCACAAAGCACATACCTTGACAAAATTTTGAAGAAATTCAAAATGGATCAAGCAAAGAAAGGGTTCTTGCCTGTGTTACAAGGTGTGAAATTGAGTAAGACTCAATGCCCGACCACTGCAGAAGATAGAGAGAATATGAAAGATGTTCCCTATGCATCAGCCATAGGCTCTATCATGTATGCAATGCTGTGTACCAGACCTGATGTGTGCCTTGCTATAAGTTTAGCAGGGAGGTACCAAAGTAATCCAGGAATGGATCACTGGACAGCGGTCAAGAACATCCTGAAATACCTGAAAAGGACTAAGGATATGTTTCTCGTATATGGAAGTGACAAACAGCTCATCGTAAAAGGTTACGTTGATGCAAGCTTTGACACTGATCCGGACGATTCTAAATCGCAAACCGGATACGTGTTTACATTAAACGGTGGAGCTGTCAGTTGGTGCAGTTCTAAACAAAGCGTCGTAGCGGGATCTACATGTGAAGCGGAATACATAGCTGCTTCGGAAGCAGCAAATGAAGGAGTCTGGATGAAGGAGTTCATATCCGATCTAGGTGTCATACCTAGTGCATCGGGTCCAATGAAAATCTTTTGTGACAATACTGGTGCAATTGCCTTGGCAAAGGAATCCAGATTTCACAAAAGGACCAAACACATCAAGAGACGCTTCAACTCCATCCGGGATCTAGTCCAGGTGGGAGACATAGAGATTTGCAAGATACATACGGATCTGAATATTGCAGACCCGTTGACTAAGCCTCTTCCACGAGCAAAACATGATCAGCACCAAAGCTCCATGGGTGTTAGATTCATTACAGTGTAATCTAGATTATTGACTCTAGTACAAGTGGGAGACTGAAGGAAATATGCCCTAGAGGCAATAATAAAGTTATTATTTATTTCCTTATAATCATGATAAATGTTTATTATTCATGCTAGAATTGTATTTTCCGGAAACATAATACATGTGTGAATACATAGACAAACAGAGTGTCACTAGTATGCCTCTACTTGACTAGCTCGTTAATCAAAGATGGTTATGTTTCCTAACAATGAACAATGAGTTGTTATTTGATTAACGAGGTCACATCATTAGTAGAATGATCTGATTGACATGACCCATTCCATTAGCTTAGCACCTGATCGTTTAGTATGTTGCTATTGCTTTCTTCATGACTTATACATGTTCCTACGACTATGAGATTATGCAACTCCCGTTTACCGGAGGAACACTTTGGGTACTACCAAACGTCACAACGTAAATGGGTGATTATAAAGGAGTACTACAGGTGTCTCCAATGGTCGATGTTGGGTTGGCGTATTTCGAGATTAGGATTTGTCACTCCGATTGTCGGAGAGGTATCTCTGGGCCCTCTCGGTAATACACATCACATAAGCCTTGCAAGCATTACAACTAATATGTTAGTTGTGAGATGATGTATTACGGAACGAGTAAAGAGACTTGCCGTTAACGAGATTGAACTAGGTATTAGATACCGACGATCGAATCTCGGGCAAGTAACATACCGATGACAAAGGGAACAACGTATGTTGTTATGCGGTCTGACCGATAAAGATCTTCGTAGAATATGTAGGAGCCAATATGGGCATCCAGGTCCCGCTATTGGTTATTGACCAGAGACATGTCTCGGTCATGTCTACATTGTTCTCGAACCCGTAGGGTCCGCACGCTTAAGGTTACGATGACAGTTATATTATGAGTTTATGCATTTTGATGTACCGAAGGTTGTTCGGAGTCCCGGATGTGATCACGGACATGACGAGGAGTCTCGAAATGGTCGAGACGTAAAGATTGATATATTGGAAGCCTATGTTTGGACATCGGAAGTGTTCCGGGTGAAATCGGGATTTTACCGGGTTACCGGGAGGTTACCGGAACCCCCCGGGAGCCATATGGGCCATCATGGGCCTTAGTGGAAAGGAGAAAGGGGCAGCCCAAGGTGGCTGCGCCTGTTTCCCCTCCCCTAGTCCTATTAGGACTAGGAGAAGGTGGCCGGCCCCCCTCTCTCCCTTCCCCTCCGAGGAATCCTAGTTGGACTAGGATTGGGGGGAGGAATCCTACTCCCAGAGGGAGTAGGACTCTCCTGCGCCTCCCTCTTTGGCCGGCCAGCCTCCCCTCCTCTCCTCCTTTATATACGGAGGCAGGGGCACCTCTAAACACACAAGTTGACACAAGTTGATCCACGTGATCGATTCCTTAGCCGTGTGCGGTGCCCCCTGCCACCATATTCCTCGATAATACTGTAGCGGAGTTTAGGCGAAGCCCTGCTGCTGTAGTTCATCAAGATCGTCACCACGCCGTTGTGCTGACGAAACTCTTCCCCGACACTTTGCTGGATCGGAGTCCGGGGATCGTCATCAAACTGAACGTGTGCTCGAACTCGGAGGTGCCGTAGTTTCGGTGCTTGATCGGTTGGATCGTGAAGACGTACGACTACTTCCTCTACGTCGTGTCATTGCTTCCGCAGTCGGTCTGCGTTGGGTACGTAGACAACACTCTCCTCTCGTTGCTATGCATCACATGATCCTGTGTGCGCGTAGGAAATTTTTTGAAATTACTACGAAACCCAACAGTTCCAAGCCCAGGAACCATTTCTCCATTTTGCGTACCTCTTCCAGGTATGCCTCCATGTGCTCGTCCTTGGGTGTGTACTCTTTGTTGGAGAAGTTGATGAGGCTGGGAATCGCCCTTGATGGTGAGACGCTTCACCCCCAGTGTTGCTGCGGCTCTGAGGCCGGCGAGCAAGCCTTTGTACTGTGCGATGTTGTTGGAGACCTTTTCGCCCTGCTGGAAACAGAGTTGTACAGCGTAGTAGAGCTTTTCCTTGGCGGGTGAGATGAGGACGGCTCCAGCCCCCGCGCCTTACAGTGAGAACGCATCATCGAAGTACATGATCCACCCGTCTGGCGCCTCGTCTCCAGGCAAGAGGGAGCGGTCCTCGCACATTCCAGGGTCAGGGACGTCAGTCCATTCCGCCATGAAATCTGCAAGGGTCGCGCCCTTAATGACCTTGGTGGTGCTGAAATCAAGCTGGAACGCCTGAAGCTCGATGTTCCACTCTGCAACCCACCCGGCGGTGTTAGGGCTCCGGAGCACCCTCTCCAGTGGGTAGGCTGAAACGACCTTGATGGGGTGGCCCTAGAAGTAGTGGCGTAGCTTTCGGGAGGTGACGAGGAGTGCGAGCAAGAGCTTTTGGGGCATGGGGTAGCGTGCCGGTGCCTCCCGTAGCACCGCGCTAATGAAGTAGACCAGGTGCTCGACGAGGGAGGAGGTGTTGGTGAGGTCTTGTGTCTCTAGAGGATGCTGACCTTCGGGGGTCCCATCACCTGTCGCATCGGCTACGGCCTCGCAAGCCTCAGCCTCAGGAGCCCCTCCGGCCGAAGGGTCGGTTTGAGCCTCGGGAGGGATGTTGGCTGTTAAGTCAGCCGAGCTCTCAGGAGCACCATCCGGAAGCTGCTACACTTCGCTTGGTGACCGGGCGCCCTGCTGAGGGTCCTTGATCGGGCGCTCTTCTCTTAGCGCCACCAGAGCGGCGCTGGCGGAGTGAGGGGTGGTGGCCAAATAGAGCACCAGGGGCTCGAGAGGGCGTGGTGCCACCATCACCAGTGGGCTGGTCAGGTATCTCTTGAGGTCTTGAAAGACCGCATCAGCTTCAGGGGTCCACTCAAACGGCACCTTCTTTTTCATCAGCTTGAAGAACCGGAGGGCGCGCTCCCCCAGCTTGGAGATGAAGCGCCCCAGAAAGGTCATGCAGCCCGCCAGCTTCTGCATCTCCTTTAAGCATGTGAGGAGGGCTCATGTCTTCTATGGCCTTGACCTTCTTCGGATTGGCCTCGATTCCTTTGTGCGACACTAGGAAACCCAGCAGCTTGCCAGAGGAAACCTCGAACACGCACTTCTCGGGATTGAGCCGCAGGTCCACCTTGCATAGGCAGGCAAACATTTCCTTCAGATCCTCAATCAGGGTCTTCGCCTCCCGAGATTTCACCACTATGTCATCAACATAAGCCTCAGCATTCCTCCCGAGCTGCCGGCCCAGGGCGATGTGCATCAGCCGCCGGAAGGTAGCCCCGGCATTAAGCAGCCCGAAAGGCATGCATGTGTAGCAGTACACCCAGCAGGGGGTCAGGAATGCCATCTTCTCCACATCTTGCACGGCCATCTTGATCTGGTGGTAGCCCAGAAGGCATACAAAAAGCACAGCAGGTCGCACTCAGTGGTGGAGTTGATGATTTGGTCGATGCGCGGAAGCGGGAAGGGATCCTGGGGGCAAGCCTTGTTGAGGTTGGTGAAGTCTACACACATGCGCTCCTTCCCTCCTTTCTTGGGGACGATGACTGGGTTTGCCAGCCACTCCGGGTACTGCACCTCCCGAATAACTCCAGCATCCTGCAACATGCGGGTTTCTTGGACGATGAACGCCTGCTTCTTGGTGGACTGTCGTCAGGCCTTCTTCTTCACTAGGAACACGTTTGGGCATACCCTCAGGTGATGCTCGATTATTCCCCTTGGAATCCCGACCAGGTCCTTGGGCTCCCATGCAAACACTTCCTTGTTGGCGCGCAAGAAGCTGACCAATGCTTTCTCTTTGTCCTGGGGGAGGTCAGCTCCTATGGTGAAGGTGGCGCTTGATGCCCCATCTTCATCAATTGGCACTTGCGTTGTCTCGGCTCGGTCTTGGGAAAACAACTTCTTCTTCTTGGCTGGTGCCGCCCCCAAAGCCTCAGGGCCCCCTTTCTCGCTTGGCTGCACGGACGTCGTGGTCCTGAAGACGAGCTTGAGGGCCTACAACGCATCCTTGGTGTCCCCTGCCACCGTGAGGACACCGCTGCTACCTGGCATCTTCATGAGGTTGTAGGCTGGATGAGTTGCTGCCATGAAGTTGGCCAGGGCTAGGTACCCAAGGATGGTGTTGTATGGCAGGTTGATCCGGGCAATGTCGAAGTCGTTGAGCTTGATGCGGTAGTTGTCGTGAGCCTCGAAAGTGACGGGGAGGTGGATTTGCCCTAGGGGCTGGTGGAAACATCACCGACCCCAAAGAAGGGCTTGGTGGGGCGGAGCCGGCCATGGGGCACGTGAAGAAGGACGAATGCCTCCACGAAGAGCACGTTGAGGTCGGCTCCACCGTTGATGAGGGTCTTGGTGACTGCCACGTTGTAGATAGTGGGGGTGCGTGCAGAGCATCAGGAGCACACCTGCTCCTGCATAGTAGCTGGATGATCTTCTGGGTCGAAGGTGAGGTCAGCCTTAGGCGCCGCCCAACCCGGCGGAGCCCCCGAGCTCACCTGGGCGGCACTTACTTGGCGGTAGAACTTCTTGATGTGGCGGTCGGAGGGTGGTGCCTGCGAGCCACCCAGGAGAGTTGCGACAGGGAGCGCCAGCGCCGCGAAGTGTGCAATGAAGGGTCCGCGCAGCTCCTCCCAGGAGGCCACAGAAGACTCCGACGAGTTGAGCAGCCAGGCGCGTAGTGCGCCTATGAGGGCCATGGGGAGCTAGTTGGCCATCACCTTGTCCTCTCCGTCGGTCGCCCAAACTGCCTCCTCGTACGCCTGGAGGAAGCCAGCTGGATCTGCCGCACCGTCATAGCGCGGCGACATCTCTGGCCTGAACTTGGGTGGCCACTCCACCTGTCGCAAGGCGGGGGTGAAAGCGCGGAGGCCCATGGCTCCCCCAAAGGTGCGCAAAAGCCTGGTCGACGAGGGAACACCTGCCATCGAAGTCGGCAGCGGGATATGGCGGACGGAGCAACGGATCTCCGACACACCCCTACCTGGCGCGCCAATTGTTGGATTTCGGGTTCCGCAAACCCTTGAGATGTTCGAACTCTGGGGTGTGTGCGGAGATCTCAACCTACCCAGCCTGCCTACCTGCGATACTCACAGCCTAGCGTGTTGATCTCAACGGGACAGAGAGACACATCAATTTATCCTGGTTCGAGCCACCTCGTGGTGTAATACCCTACTCCAGCTTGGTGGTGGATTGCCTCGAGGGGCTAAGGATGAACTAGTACAGTGGATGAACAACTTCAGGAGGTGAGGTGTTCTTGAGCTCAAGTGAGCTGGTGAGATGGCGATGAAGGAATGGATTCGATCCCCCTCTATGGTGGTGGCTAAGCCCTATTTATAGTGGCCTTGGTCCTCTTCCCAAATGTTGGCAGGAAGGGATCCTACAACGGCCGGATTTGAAGGGAGACAACAAGTACATGCTATCCTAACTAAAGTGGTCTTCGCCTGCAAAAGCCTCTGTTCGTGACGCTGCGGTGGGCTCGGTGATGACCTCCGTCCTGGCGGTATTGGTCTTGTTGCACCATAATGGAAACCTTTGGCTGATTCCTCGGGACTCTGCGCCAATTGTTTGCCTCCCTTGCACCAAAGAGGAAACTGGTACTCTGCGCCCGCTGGCATCCGCCTGGCCTTGGTCATCACAGCTTGCATTAGCTAAGCCTCGTGAGGTGCACCTTGCATGGAAATCTCCGCTCCTCAGGAGCCAGCCTGGGAAGTCCGATCGCCTTGGAGGTCTTGATGTTGTCCACTTCGCGAGGCTTGGCCCCTCGTGAGGGTCTTGAGTTGTCGATGTTGAAGCTGGGCCATACCAGGCCGTCGATGGAGCCACGTTGTGGGCCGCAGGCAGGCAAGTATGGGTACCCCCGTATCCAGAACACCGACAAATATGCAAAGGTCTTTGTCGTCAGCCAGCTGACAGCAAAGCTGCCAAATAGGCCAGCCCAGTGCACCCCAAGTTGCACAAGTAGCTGCCACGTGGCAGCTTTGCCGTCTGCTGGCTGACGACAAAGCTCTTTGTCCTCTGCCAGCAGACGATAAAGTGGTTGTATAGCCCTTGTTTTTTCTGTTTTTTCTTAAATTCATTCAATTTGACAGAATTTCACATATATATACACATTTCAAAATAATTTCAACAAGCATACCAACAATAAGTTTCCAACAACGTATCCGACATATAAGTTTCCAACAACATATCCAACATACAATGGTTTCCAACAACATATCCATACATACATATCCAAAACAAGTTTCCATAAACAAAAATGAAGCACAAGGAGAAGAGTACACTCCATCAATGCAAGCTTGCTCATCTAAAGCAAATCTGCAAATTAGGAAAGATGAAAGTTAGAAGAAGACGAAGACTAGCTAGAAGAAAAAGAAGAAAAAGAAGAAGAAAAAAAGAAGAAGAATTTATCTTCTATTTCTTTTTCTCCTCTCCTCTTCTTTATCTTCTTCTTCTTCTAACTAAGTTAGGTAAAAATGCCATTTTTTAGCTAAGCTAGGTAAACATGTTGAGTGTGTAAGTCATTTTAGAGCTAAGCTAGGTAAATAGGTCATTTTGGAGCTAACCTAGGTAGTTATGCCATTTTGAGCTAACTAAGCATATTTATTCATTTTGGAGGACAGAATGGTAAGTGTAGGTCATTTTTGAGCTGTGGTTAGTTACTTCTCCCCGTTAGGCTCAATCAACCACCTCTAGTCACGGGTCGCTGGCACTGACAGGAGCTTTGTACCACCATGCTAGTAGACCCTCTTGCCCCCTCAACTAGCTCACCCTCGTTGTAGCTATCATCAGAAAAGGTGTCCTCGCCACCATCAGCATGGCCACTAGTCTCCGGAGTCACGTGGGACGAAGACTCTGGGACTCGAGTCTCCTGGGACGGAGACTTTGGGACCCGAGTCTCGTCGGACGTAGGCTCGGCGACCGAGGCTCGTCGGCCCGAGGCTCATGGACCGAAGTCCGAGACGGTCCAAGTTAGACGGGTCCACCTGAGACGGAGCACTCCGGTGGTCCGGAGAATCAGCTGGGGTGGCGGCGAGGAAGGCGCAGCAACCTTCCTACCTCTCCTGTCGCCATGCCCACCTCTAGTTGCACCCCTCCTCGTCTTCCCCCGACCTCTCCCAGCCGAAGAAGAAGCGCCCGCCGGTGTCTACATGTTGTCTACCCGCGCTCTCCGAAGGTGTTGGGGTGGAATAACAGCACACCTCCCAGCATGCACCGAGGAAGGAGGCTCGGTGCACTCTCGACCCGCGCCCACCATCTGTCAACACCTGCAATGACAAAGACTAAATGACACTAGTACAACATAAACATAATAAAAAATTTAAGTGTGTATCATCATCATGAACATAATAAAAAATTGAATACCTAATAACATGAACAAATTAATAATATATATATATATATGTACATAATAATAATTGAATACCTGACCTAACTCATAATTCACAAATATATGACCCCGTCGGCTCTAGAAGGCCGAAGAGCACCTTTTTCAGGAGGTGTCGGGGGTGTTGTGTCGGGGTTGGGGTGCTGT
>NC_041391.1:504283131-504283369 GCF_002162155.2 Triticum dicoccoides
TCTTCTTCTTCTCCTCTTCTTCTTCTTCTTCTTCTTCTTCTTCTTCTTCTTCTTCTTCTTCTTCTTCTTCTTCTTCTTCTTCTTCTTCTTCTTCTTCTTCTTCTTCTTCTTCTTCTTCTTCTTCTTCTTCTTCTTCTTCTTCTTCTTCTTCTTCTTCTTCTTCTTCTTCTTCTTCTTCTTCTTCTTCTTCTTCTTCTTCTTCTTCTTCTTCTTCTTCTTCTTCTTCTTCTTCTTCTTC